>NW_027199356.1:0-33064 GCF_038502225.1 Cherax quadricarinatus | reverse complement strand
CAATCACTGGTCACAACTCATACAACAAGCAGACAAACAGCGTATTAAAAACACTAAAGCCTTCTGGAACTTTATCAAAAAAAACAGAGGCACAACTCCCACCAACAAATTCAAACACATCACCCACAACAACACACACATCTCAGACCCGCAGGCTGCTACCAACATTTTCAAACACATCTGGGAGAACATCTTCCACCCTCACCCACCTCACCCTAACGTTATTCAACACTTTCGGAACATAGAACACTGGAACACTGCACACACACAAGGAACAACACCAGGCAGCCACATACATCTAGACTCTCTTACCTCCTCCCAAGAACTCGACACTCCTTTCACCAACACAGACATTAAAACTCTCCTCAGACACCTTCCTCCCAAGGCTCCTGGTGCCTCTGGCCTAAACCATATTATCCTAAAACACCTTCCTGACTCTATCATTACTGTCTACACAAACCTCCTCAATGCCTCCCTTGCCTCTGGATACTTCCCCTCCCTCTTCAAAGCTGCTACTGCTATCCTCCTTCCTAAACCCAAAAAAGACCACTCTGATCCTAGAAACTATCGCCCTATCAGCCTCCTCGAAACTTTAGGAAAACTCTTTGAAAAACTCATCAACCATCGCCTTCGCAGATACCTGGAACACAACTCTGTACTTTCTGATGGCCACTTTGGCTTCAGAATACACAGATCCACACAGGATGCCATTATCATTCTCAACTACATCCACATAAACACAAAACAAAGAAACAGGACAGCCCTGGTTGCAAAAGACGTTGAAAAAGCTTTTGACACTGTCTGGCACGAAGGGCTCAAGTACAAACTCTGCACTAACTTTAACCTGACTGTCACTACTCGTAAACTCCTCTGCAACTTCCTAGACGGCCGTACCATGAGAATCAAATTCCAAGGCTGTTACTCTGACTACTTCACACTAAATGCTGGAGTACCCCAGGGATCTGTCCCCTCCCCTACCCTCTACATTTTATACACTAACGACATTCCAACACCTGTACACCAAAAACTCTGTCACATTAGCCTATGCAGACGACATTACACAACTTATCACTCATGCCAATATAGATACACACACACACAAAACACAAAATGAGGTCGACAAGATAGCCATCTGGGAATAAAAATGGAGGATCAAAACCAATGCAGCTAAATCCAGCATTACATATTTTAACTACAGAAAACGTGATCCTCCTTTACCTGTCGACCTCAGAACAGCTGACACCCTCACTTACATCCCCATCACACAATCTGTCACTGTACTTGGCGTTAATCTTGACTATCTTCTACGCTTACACGGACACATTCACTCAAGGCATGCAATAGCTAGTAAGGCTCTTGCGGGCCTCTACAAACTGAAACATGCCTCTCAACGCACCAAACTACACCTCTACAAATCCCTAATACGTCCTCTGATAACTTACTCTCCTCTAGCCCTCTCTTTTGCAGCAAAAACAAACTTACTTAAACTGCAGTGTGTCCAGAACAAGGCGCTGCGCTGGGTGCTTGATGTCAGATGGGAGGACTTCGCCACAAGCGAGTCTCTCCTTGCCCAATTAGACATCCCTGCGCTGAATCTGTACTGGAAGACGCTCAGTGACAGACAGATAGACAAACTTGAGACACGACATGACTACTGAACCTATCTCCTTGACGAAGACATTCGCAGACCCACAAACCAACACAACCTTTTCTACTCGTTGCATGATCCTGCTCCTAACCCTATTTACAAATAGCCTTGGATTCTCCGAGAGGTACCTTCTCTGACAGGTACCATTCTCTGACCCACGTTCGCCTTAGCTTTTGGGTTAAGACATGGCTCAGTTCTACACTCCTCTCTAACGCTAAACGTCGCATGTCCCGTCCTCCCCGCTCACCCCACCGGAGTCCCAACAGAAGAGCCTGAATTTCTCTTCTCAATATCTGTCCCACGATCGCCTTCGCTGCTGGGTTAAGCCCTGGCTCTTTTTCTACGACTAAGAACACTCCTCTCCAGCACTATTCTTCGTCTGTCCCGTCTTCCCCGCTCATCCCATTTGGGATCTTACCTGAACTTTCATTCGTTCGTTCGTCATGTACTGTTTGTAACGGTTTGATAAAGCTCCTGGAGAGCGAAACGTTGCCATAATAAAATGTCACATTAGTTGCACTGGTGTCCTTTTACTTTACAGGATTGGATTTGTCTTCAGTTGAACAGTTTGGGAGATATCTATGTGTAGTAAGGTAAATTATTATTATTAAGTTAAACACCAAACCCAAAAGGGTCAAGCAGCACCGTGGGGGAGGGATGTGCCACCTTGAGTGTCACACTGTTACCACTCCATCAACCACTGTCACTAGCGCCACCTTAGCGTCACACTGTTACCACTCCAACCACTGTCATTAGTGCCACCTTGAGTGTCACACTGTTACCACTCCATCAACCACTGTCACTAACGCCACCTTGAGTGTCACACTGTTACCACTCCATCAACCACTGTCATGTCACACTGTTACCACTCCATCAACCACTGTCATTAGTGCCATTTTAGTGTCACACTGTTACCACTCCATCAGCCACTGTCACTAGCGCCACCTTGAGTGTCACACTGTTACCACTTCATCAACCACTGTCATTAGTGCCACCTTGAGTGTCACATGTTACCACTCCATCAACCATTGTCATTAGTGCCACCTTGAGTGTTACATGTTACCACTCCATCAACCACTGTCATTAGTGCCACCTTGAGTGTCACATGTTACCACTCCATCAACCACTGTCATTAGTGCCACCTTGAGTGTCACATGTTACCACTCCATCAACCACTGTCATTAGAGCCACCTTGAGTGTCACATGTTACCACTCCATCAACCACTGTCATTAGTGCCACCTTGAGTGTCACATGTTACCACTCCATCAACCACTGTCATTAGTGCCACCTTGAGTGTTACATGTTACCACTCCATCAACCACTGTCATTAGTGCCACCTTGAGTGTCACATGTTACCACTCCATCAACCACTGTCATTAGTGCCACCTTGAGTGTCACATGTTACCACTCCATCAACCACTGTCATTAGTGCCACCTTGAGTGTTACATGTTACCACTCCATCAACCACTGTCATTAGTGCCACCTTGAGTGTCACATGTTACCACTCCATCAACCACTGTCATTAGTGCCACCTTGAGTGTTACATGTTACCACTCCATCAACCACTGTCATTAGTGCCACCTTGAGTGTCACATGTTACCACTCCATCAACCACTGTCATTAGTGCCACCTTGAGTGTCACATGTTACCACTCCATCAACCACTGTCATTAGAGCCACCTTGAGTGTTACATGTTACCACTCCATCAACCACTGTCATTAGTGCCACCTTGAGTGTCACATGTTACCACTCCATCAACCACTGTCATTAGTGCCACCTTGAGTGTCACATGTTACCACTCCATCAACCACTGTCATTAGAGCCACCTTGAGTGTTACATGTTACCACTCCATCAACCACTGTCATTAGTGCCACCTTGAGTGTCACATGTTACCACTCCATCAACCACTGTCATTAGTGCCACCTTGAGTGTCACATGTTACCACTCCATCAACCACTGTCATTAGTGCCACCTTGAGTGTCACATGTTACCACTCCATCAACCACTGTCATTAGTGCCACCTTGAGTGTTACATGTTACCACTCCATCAACCACTGTCATTAGTGCCACCTTGAGTGTTACATGTTACCACTCCATCAACCACTGTCATTAGTGCCACCTTGAGTGTTACATGTTACCACTCCATCAACCACTGTCATTAGTGCCACCTTGAGTGTCACATGTTACCACTCCATCAACCACTGTCATTAGTGCCACCTTGAGTGTCACATGTTACCACTCCATCAACCACTGTCATTAGTGCCACCTTGAGTGTTACATGTTACCACTCCATCAACCACTGTCATTAGTGCCACCTTGAGTGTCACATGTTACCACTCCATCAACCACTGTCATTAGTGCCACCTTGAGTGTCACATGTTACCACTCCATCAACCACTGTCATTAGTGCCACCTTGAGTGTTACATGTTACCACTCCATCAACCACTGTCATTAGTGCCACCTTGAGTGTTACATGTTACCACTCCATCAACCACTGTCATTAGTGCCACCTTGAGTGTTACATGTTACCACTCCATCAACCACTGTCATTAGTGCCACCTTGAGTGTCACATGTTACCACTCCATCAACCACTGCATTAGTGCCACCTTGAGTGTCACATGTTACCACTCCATCAACCACTGTCATTAGTGCCACCTTGAGTGTCACATGTTACCACTCCATCAACCACTGTCATTAGTGCCACCTTGAGTGTCACATGTTACCACTCCATCAACCACTGTCATTAGTGCCACCTTGAGTGTCACATGTTACCACTCCATCAACCACTGTCATTAGTGCCACCTTGAGTGTCACATGTTACCACTCCATCAACCACTGTCATTAGTGCCACCTTGAGTGTCACATGTTACCACTCCATCAACCACTGTCATTAGTGCCACCTTGAGTGTCACATGTTACCACTCCATCAACCACTGTCATTAGTGCCACCTTGAGTGTCACATGTTACCACTCCATCAACCACTGTCATTAGTGCCACCTTGAGTGTCACATGTTACCACTCCATCAACCACTGTCATTAGTGCCACCTTGAGTGTCACATGTTACCACTCCATCAACCACTGTCATTAGTGCCACCTTGAGTGTCACATGTTACCACTCCATCAACCACTGTCATTAGTGCCACCTTGAGTGTTACATGTTACCACTCCATCAACCACTGTCATTAGTGCCACCTTGAGTGTTACATGTTACCACTCCATCAACCACTGTCATTAGTGCCACCTTGAGTGTCACATGTTACCACTCCATCAACCACTGTCATTAGTGCCACCTTGAGTGTTACATGTTACCACTCCATCAACCACTGCATTAGTGCCACCTTGAGTGTCACATGTTACCACTCCATCAACCACTGTCATTAGTGCCACCTTGAGTGTCACATGTTACCACTCCATCAACCACTGTCATTAGTGCCACCTTGAGTGTCACATGTTACCACTCCATCAACCACTGTCATTAGTGCCACCTTGAGTGTCACATGTTACCACTCCATCAACCACTGTCATTAGTGCCACCTTGAGTGTCACATGTTACCACTCCATCAACCACTGTCATTAGTGCCACCTTGAGTGTCACATGTTACCACTCCATCAACCACTGTCATTAGTGCCACCTTGAGTGTCACATGTTACCACTCCATCAACCACTGTCATTAGTGCCACCTTGAGTGTCACATGTTACCACTCCATCAACCACTGTCATTAGTGCCACCTTGAGTGTTACATGTTACCACTCCATCAACCACTGTCATTAGTGCCACCTTGAGTGTCACATGTTACCACTCCATCAACCACTGTCATTAGTGCCACCTTGAGTGTCACATGTTACCACTCCATCAACCACTGTCATTAGTGCCACCTTGAGTGTCACATGTTACCACTCCATCAACCACTGTCATTAGTGCCACCTTGAGTGTTACATGTTACCACTCCATCAACCACTGTCATTAGTGCCACCTTGAGTGTTACATGTTACCACTCCATCAACCACTGTCATTAGTGCCACCTTCAGAGTCACACTCAATATAGCAAAATATCATCAATAAATTAAATATGAGACCAGCCACTTATTACAACAGACCATAAGTTAATGCATTGTAAGAAACATTGTAAGAAACATTGTAAGAAACATCTCTGTTAGATTCCAGTTTGACTGATACCAAGATAATTCTTAACTTCCTAACAAGCATTGTTTTAGCTGAAGTTTTGCCCATAGAAGAATGAACAATTGGTTTTCTGCTATTACATAAACACCTACCCAGCTTACCATTTGCACATCCATCTATAAACCTTTGTAACTTTTGCCGTCTTGGCGAGACCATTGGAATAACACATGTAATACAATTCTTGCTAAAAAAAAATTCCATTTTCTATGATGGAAAAATTTACCGCATTACCTGAAATGATCGTGTCTGATAAATCAAACATAAAAGGAAAAGATTTTTGAGAATTCAACACTAGTAGTAAAATGTTATAGTTAAACCAAGTAAATCAGGCGGGTTCAGAAAGAAGAAAAACATGGGTCACGTGATCATGAAGGTCACAGTACAGTATTGGCACTAACAACGGTGTGCCACTGGCCATCCCAGATTCACATCCATCATATAGAAATAACAATCGTCGTGGTGGTTTTCGACTCTTTCCCCATCATAGACACACCAAAGTTTAAACTTTTTCTTTGCTTATTTTTTCCATTGTCGTAAGGATTCTACACAAGATTTGCAAACCATATGAGGTGCCGGACACTTGTCTTAATCTGCAAGCGTCACTCCAAAATAAGCGAGACAAGATTGTTTTGCAAATTCTATTATTTTTCTCTCTGTTTTTGTAAAGAGTATTTGCCATAAATGTAGAAAAATGCACTGGGATTTTTTAAGGAGGTTCTTCGTTAAGAACTCATGTTTCTCTGCATAAAATAACAGAATGTCATGTGGTCGTTGTTGATACAACTTCTCTCGCTAAATATTAAATAGTTTAAAAATAAAATTATAATCTTTATTAAAACTATCTGTACATACAAAATTGTCACTATATATATATATATATATATATATATATATATATATATATATATATATATATATATATATATATATATATATATATATATATATATATATATATATATATATATATATATATATATATATATATATATATATATACATATACCGCTTTACAATTAAGGTCCGTGTTAATTGAGGGTAGTTATGGAATATCTCATAAAGTAGAGCTATTTTCTAATTAAAAAACGACAAAACGCCCTAAATACTTCAAGTATCTTTGGCAACGAATTTTCTGTCGTTGACCAGTGGCAATCACTTCACTGTCAAAATCACTTAGATCACATTTCTTCCCCATTCTGACGGTTGGTCTAAACAGCAGCTGAACATCTTGACTATGTCTATATGCTTTTAGACATTAAGGTGCTGCTGCATGATTGGCTGATTAAATATGTTGCCCAATGGAGTGCTAACTGGGTATATACCGCATGTTGCGTCTATAGGAAAGCTTCAGAAGGTGCATAACCTTTCATCAATTCATCCTCTGGCCTTAATACTTGATTTTCCTCCTCTGGTGTCCAAATGGCCCCCGCTGAAAAACACTGGACTCGAGAAAGGTCACCCTGACGAAGTCTGTCACATGGCACAAACGATGAACTCCGTCAGGTATCTCTACAATGTAAGGAAAATTTTGAAACAGAGTTTTAGAACTTATATATCTGTCATATACTGCAGCGGTTCCCTGAGTACCTTGAGCACCGTCGATCATAGTCATTCGGAACATGGTATAAATTTTGTTGGGACTGATTATTATTATTATTATTATTATTATTATTATTATTATTATTATTATTATTATTATTATAAAAAGCGCTAAATCTACAAGAAGGTTAATGGTACGTCATGTATCATCTATCTAATTATGATACTATGGTGCACTGCCTGCGACGAAAAGCAATGTACAAAGTACCTATCAGTTCACTATTGTCACATGACCTGATTATTTCAAACACACCCAAAGATTCATCGACGAAAAGTGGAAGAGACTTTGTTCTCCACCTTAGTGACAACTTCCTTTTAAGAAAGATTTCTGTAGAGACTATAAAAAATTATATTTAGACTGCAATTGACACAAAGGAATTCAGTCTCAATTTAGGTAATGTGAGCCGTTACTATATCATTGTTCAGTACCGAGAAACGTTTACAACAGATGAGATATCTAATAGATATATCTGGGTTTGGAGCAAGAGATCGTCATTTAATTGCTTTTCTAATGTTTAAAGATGAAAAATCTGTGCAGTCGTTGGTGGAACTCATAGCATAAAAGTGTGATGAATAAAATGGAACTAATCAACATTTCTAATATAACAACTGCGACACCCTATGTTTGCCGAAACCTGCTGTATACACAAAAGAAAAGTGACGGGGCATTAATAGTATCCCAGCAGGAAGCCTCTTGTGTTTAATAATTATCAAGGATGAACCTGAAGCCTTTTGACATCATGACGAAACTCACAACAAAGAGAATATCATAGTTCTCAAAAGAGACTATAAGTGTTCGTTGCATCCAGCAAGAAGCTGAGTATGAGAGTTATGCTGGAGCACCACCTGGAGCATCACCTTGGTCATTATTGGATGATACAGGTAATATTAGGATAACGAATAAAAGAGCAGCTTCCAAAAAGCTTGTGGATAACGCATCTCCTGCTGATGAAACTCCTAGTTCATCCACATGTATTACTGATGACAAGGATGTGTTTTAGAGTATAATGGGAAAAGAGTCACCAAATCGTAATGACACGATTGGTAATAATGTAACCTTCAAGGATTAGCTTGACCAAGTATTTAGAAATGTCGTGAGACCATCTGAGGAAAGTGTTCAAGGCGACGGTGTGTTTGACACTTATCAACAGCATTTCATCAAAGATATGGAGAGATCTTTAAGAGGCTCCATAGAAGGCATCTGTTTTGTCAACATTCTATCTAATCACAGAATTTGACAGTGGGAATATCTTTTAACATGTGAAGAAATTAAGACGAAACCCATCAGATTTATTCTTGAGAAATCTAGGAAGGACATTAATCGATGTTACTTTACTGAACTGTGCTACCAGATGGCTGAAAATAACGCTGCTGAGGTACAGAATCCCAAAACGGTATAAGAAAATACAGACACCTGAATGTTATTTCATTCCCCTCATACTTCACAAAACGTTTCCTCCATTATTATAATGGGCGAAGTTACCGATGTTTTAATTCTATGCTTAACAGTTTATAATCATATCACTGGGTGATATAGATTCAGGACAGCTACTACTGTATAGAGAACATTCATTTGCACGCAGTCAGAGCTAACTATAAAGCAGCTATATGGAACCGCTTCTAAAAGCGTAGCCAAACAGGGCCAATTGAAAGTCAATTGGATGTCTAGCCCC
Source organism: Cherax quadricarinatus (assembly GCF_038502225.1). Lineage (NCBI taxonomy): Eukaryota > Metazoa > Arthropoda > Malacostraca > Decapoda > Parastacidae > Cherax > Cherax quadricarinatus. Next base: position 23,953 of record NW_027199356.1, on the reverse strand, counting down.
TCCGCCCCTGAGGCCGCATTGTTTTTATTTTTCAAATATAACAAGACTAATACCTACTTACCAACGTATTGCAAATAAGCTAAAATATGCGGATACGTGCTGTTTATAAACCAGTGAGACCATGAAGATGATAATATTAAGGATGATGATATTGTACTGATGATTATGAGCATATCCGTCTCCTGGTCAGATTAGTGATGCTTAACTGAGTGATGCAGTATCACTGAAGTACCTTTTGAGTTAACTTATAAGATAATTGAGATGGCGTGGGCATCAGTCGCGTATATACCTAGTAAGAGCCAGTAATAAAGGAGCACTGCAATAGTCCTACTGACCCATGCTAGACAGGTCTAACCCACATCTTCCCACTCATATACTCGTTCAAACTGTATATAAAGCTACCCAACATCCTCGTCTCATTGACGCTACCTGGGAATTTGTTCCACTCATCTACAACTCTATTGCCAAACCAGAGCTTTCTGTATCCTTGAGGCTGTTGCTGTGAGTCCTGTCTTGACCAGATATTTTCAGGAGAACGTTTTCTATATCTTTTTCTATTCCTGTTTTCAATTTATACATTTCAGTCATATCTACCCTAGTTCTACGTTATCCCAGAGAATGCGAATTCACAGGAAATGTTTCTTATATATTCCTGAGAACTAGAGCCTGGTCCATGATAACAAGAGCCTCGACTGTGGCAATTGCTGTCTTAAATAACTCTTGAATAACTCAACTGTAGCTCTCACTGTTTTAAGTAACTCTTTAGTAACACAACTGTGGCTCTCGCTGTCTTATAAAACTAAACACCTTCCAATAACTTTACTCACTTTATAAACTGTACATTGTATCTCATTTTTTTCAGTAATTAATATATGGTATTTTATTATTTTATGGGACAGTTTTAGGTAATAAAGAACCTCAAACAGTAAAAGCACAGTATTACTGAAACCTGAGTGCATACGACAGCTTCTCAAAACATCGCCTACAGGGACGGCTTGTCCCCTGCCCACCCATATTCGTCTGTTACCTGCCAGTCTCCCTTCCATCCTCTGCTCCTTGCCTCGTCCCCGATAACATCCTCCACCCCTACCAAATCCTTACCACGTATTCATACACAAATAAACCGCACATAGGAGACTGAAACCTATGACAAAGTTTCGGTCCGATTTGGACCATTAACCGGTCACACATAGAAGCGCTTCTCGTGCTTCTCCGTGTGACTAGTTAATGGTCCAAGACTGACCTAAAAGTTTGAGTCTCCTAAGTGCGGGTTATTTGTACATTGTTCCAGTCACAGTATTATGCCTTTTTATTCTTCACGTGCTCATTTCTGCCTTCTGCAATACTGATATAATTTTACGTATCTATACGAACGCATGAATAACATTATTTCAACCATGGTATTTCCTACGATTAAAGTTTATCTACCTATATTATATTTATTTTACGGTATCTTATCATGAAGTACTAGGCAGTGACGAGGGGCTGTCCCGGCACACTATCAGTAGTAGTGTGTCTGAGGAGGTCCTGCCTTGAGCCTTGCCTTGCTTTTCCAACACGAGTGACACTGTGGATTGTGACTGTGGGGACTGTGATTGTGGGGACTGTGACTGTGGTGACTGCTGTGACAGCGGTGACTGTTGTGGAGACGGCACCGACAGTTTTTACAATGACGACACTGAGGTACTCTGCTGTTTTACCTGTGATAATAGGCGCGGTAAGTCAATGTTTGTGTTCGTTCCTTAGTCATGATTATGTATATTTTTATGAGGTGCTAAGCTCGTGTGGGTCATTCAGCTCAAGGAATGTCTCCTGACATGATCATAATCCAATGATGACTGTGGGAATCATCAGAAAGGTAAATTTTATAGTTGTCTTCTTTTTCGGGTAACTATGCCTCGGTAGGAGACGGGTAATTTATTGAAATTTTTTTTTTAAAATAGTGTTTAGTCTGGTATAAAGATATTACTGGTGATGTGTTGGAGTGATGAGTAACACTCATATGCAACGCCTAAATATCTTCAGTGACGAAACGTTTCGCCTGCGCTGCAGGGTTCATAAGTCAAATACAGAGATGAATTACAATCCTGGACACCGTAGACGAAGTCTGAGGTGATCAGTCCGTCAGTCTTGATAAAAGATAGGCTAAGAGAATGATTACCCTATTTCCAAGCAACAACGATTCATAAGAATATAAAAAATGAGGAACACTGCACCAGGCCTACTGGCGAATATCAAAATGGTATACAATACTGACAGGTTGGTAGGCGAGACACAGAGGCAAAAGTTAGGCATAAAGTTGCATAACTATTGTCTATGTATCTTACCTACCAGGCCTATTGGCCCATACTTGGCAGGTCCATGTCAAATTCAAATCCTGTTACTCATACTTCTTGAAATAACTTTAAGTAATCTGCTAGAAGTAAAGGGGGCTGGGCTTTTGTGTACACTGAGGTAGAGGGGGCTGGGCTTGTGTGTACACTGAGGTAGAGGGGGCTGGGCTTGTGTGTACACTGATTTAGAGGGGGCTGGGCTTTTATGTACACTGATTTAGAAGGGGCTGGGCTTGTGCGTACACTGAAGTAAGGGAGCTGAGTTTGTGTGTACACTGAGGTAGAGAGGGCTGGGCTTGTGTGTACACCGAGGTAGAGGGGGCTGGCTTGTGTTTACACTGAGGTAGATGGGGCTGGGCTTGTGAGTACAGTGATGTGGAGGGGGCTGGGACTGCGAGTATAATGAGGTAGAAGAGGCTGGGTTTGTGTGTACAATGATGTAAGTGGGCTCTCTTGTGTGAACAATGTTGAAGAGGGGGCTGGCTTGTGTATACGCTGATGTAGAGAGTGCTGGCTTGTGTGTACACTGAGGTAGAGTGGGCTGGCTTGTGTGTACACTGAGGTAGAGTGGGCTGGCTTGTGTGTACACTGAGGTAGAGTGGGCTGGCTTGTGTGTACACTGAGGTAGAGGGGGCTAGGCTTGTGTGTACACTTAGGTACAGGGGGCTGGACTTGTGTGTACACTGAGGTAGAGGGGGCTGGGCTTGTGTGTACACTGAGGTAGAGGGAACTGGGCTTGTGTGTACACTGAGGTAGAGGGGGCTGGCTTGTGTGTGCACTGAGGTAGAGGGGACTAGGCTTGTGTGTACACTGAGGAAGAGGGGGCTGGCTTGTGTGTACACTGAGGTAGAGGGGCTGGCTTTTGTGTACACCGAGGTAGACGGGGCTAGGCTTGTGTGTACACTGAGGTAGAGAGGGTTGGCTTGTGTGTACACTGAGGTAGAGGGGGCTGGGATTGTGTGTACGCTGAGGTAGAGAGGGCTAGGCTTGTGCGTGCACTGAGGTAGTGGGCTTGTGTGTACACTGAGGTAGAGGGAGCTGGGCTTGTGTGTACACTGAGGTAGAGGGGGCTGGGCTTGTGTGTACACTGAGGTAGAGGGGCTGGGCTTGTGTGTACACTGAGGTAGAGGGAGCTGGGCTTGTGTGTACACTGAGGTAGAGGGAGCTGGGCTTGTGTGTACACTGAGGTAGAGGGAGCTGGGCTTAGAGGGAGCTGAGTACACTGAGGTAGAGGGGCTGGGCTTGTGTGTGTACACTGAGGTAGAGGGGGCTGCGCTTGTGTGTACACTGAGGTAGAGGGGGCTGGGCTTGTGTGTACACTGAGGTAGAGGGGTCTGGGTACACTTGTGTGTACACTGAGGTAGAGGGAGCTGGGCTTGTGTGTACGCTGAGGTAGAGGGAGCTGGGCTTGTGTGTACACTGAGGTAGAGGGTGCTGGGCTTGTGTGTACACTGTGGTAGAGGGAGCTGGCTTGTGTGTACACTGATGTAGAGGGGGCTGGGCTTGTGTGTACACTGAGGTAGAGGGGACTAGGCTTGTGTGTACACTTAGGTAGAGGGGTCTGGCTTGTGTGTACACTGAGGTAGAGGGGGCTGGTTTGTGTGTACACCGAGGTAGACGGAACTAGGCTTGTGTGTACACTGAGGTAGAGGGGGCTGGGCTTGTGTGTACACTGAGGTAGAGGGAGCTGGGCTTGTGTGTACACTGAGGTAGAAGGGGCTGGCCTTGTGTGTACACTGAGGTAGAGGGAGCTCGGCTTGTGTGTACATTGAGGTAGAGGGACCTGGGCTTGTGTGTACACTGATGGGCTAGACTGAGGTAGAGGGAGCTGGCTTGTGTGTACACTTAGGTAGAGGGGCTGGGCTTGTGTGTACACTGAGGTAGAGGGGGCTGGGCTTGTGTGTACACTGAGGTAGAGGGGGCTGGGCTTGTGTGTGTTACTGAGGTAGAGGGGGCTGGGCTTGTGTGTACACTGAGGTAGAGGGAGCTGGGCTTGTGTGTACACTGAGGTAGAGGGGGCTGGCTTGTGTGTACACCGAGGTAGACGGTGCTAGGCTTGTGTGTACACTGAGGTAGAGGGGGCTGGGCTTTTGTGTACATTGAGGTAGAGTGGGCAGGTTTGTGTGTACACTGAGGCAGAGGGGGCTAGGCTTGTGTGTACACTGAGGTAGAGAGGGCTGGGCTTGTGTGTATACTGAGGTTGGCGGGGCTGGGCTTGTGTGTACAGTGAGGTAGAGGGGGCTGGGCTTGTGTGTACACCGAGATAGAGGGCGACTGGAAAAATCGGTTGTGTGTAGACTGAGGTAGAGGGAAACTGGGCTTGTGTGTACACTGAGGTAGAGGGATATGACGCTGAAATCCGTCCTTAGCGAAGAAATATGACAGGTAAACCCGTTCAGGGTGACGAAATATGAGAGTGAAACCTGTCCATTGAGACGAAATATGACAGAAAACCTGTCTAGGGCGATGAAATATGACAGTGAAAACCGTCTAGTACGATGGAATATGAGAGTTAAACCCGGCGCTGGCGATAAAATAAGAGAGGAAAAAATATCCATGGCGATAAAATAAGACAGTGAATCCCGTCCAGCGCAACGAGATATGACAGCAAAACCAGTCAAGGGTGATGGAATAGACAGAAAAAGTCGTCCAGGACTACAAAATATGACAGGGAGACCCGTCCTGGGCGACGAAATGTGAGAGGAAAGCCCGTCATGGGCACCGAAATATTACAGGGAAACCCGTGAACGGCGACGAAATATTACAGGAGAATCCTTCAAGGGTATCGAAATATTACATTGAAACCCGTCCAGGGAGACGAAATATATCAGGGAAAACCCGTACAGGGTGAAGAAATATGACAGGGAAACCAGTTAAAAGCGATAAAATATGACAGGGAATAACGTCCAGTGCGACGAAATATGAGAGGGAAACTGGTCCAGGGCGACGAAATATGACAGGAAAACCCTTCCAGAGAGATGAAATGACAGTGGAACCCGTACAGGGTGACAAAAGATGACAGGGAAACCCGTCCAACACGACGAAATATTACAGGGGAGACCCGCCCAGGAGGACAAAATATGACTGTGAAACCCGTCCAACACGACGAAGTATGGCAGGGAAACCCATCTAGTGTAACGAAATATGACAGGGAAATCCGTCCAAGGTGACGAAATATGGCAGGGAAACCCGACTTATGCGACGAAATATGACAGGAAAACTCACCCAGGTGATGATATATGACAGGAGAACACGTGCAGGGAGACGAAATATGACGATGAAACCCATCCAGGTCGAAGTAATATATAAGGGAAGCCCGTAAAGAGAAACGAAATACGATAGGGAAACACGTCCAGGGCGACGAAATATGACAGGTAAACCCATCATGGGCGACGAAATGTGAGAGGGAAACCCGTAAAAGACGACGAATGACGACATGGAAACTTGTATAGGGCAATGAAATAGGACACGGAAAACCGTCCGGGGCGACGAGAATTGACAGGTAAACCATTCCAGGACGACGAAATATGACAAGGAAACCCGTCCAGAGTGACGAAATATGACAGAGAAATCCATCCAGAGCGACGAAATATGACAGGGAAACCCGTCCAAGGAGACGAAATATGAGAGGAAAACTCGTACAGGGCAATGAAATATGACAGAGAAACCCAACCAAGGCGACTGAATATGACAAGGAAACGCGTTCATGGCCACAGAATATGTGAGAGAAACCCGTCCAGGGAGACGTAATAAGACAGAGAAACCGGTTCAGGGCGATGAAATATGATTGGGAAATCCATCCAGAGCGACGAAATATAAGAGGAAAATGTGTCCAGAACGAAGACATATATCAGGGAAACCCGTTCAGGACGATGAAATATGACAGAGAAAGTTGTCCTGGGTGACGAGAAAACCTGGGTGACATTGAAACCCATCCAGGTCGGCATAATATTACATGGAAACCAGTACACGGCGACGAAATATAACAGGGAAACTCGTCCAGGCCGATGAAACATAACAAGGAAACCCGAACAGGACTACGAAATGTTACTGGGAATTCTCTCCAGGGAGATGAAATATATCCAAGCAGACAGAATATGACATGGAAATCAATCCTGGGAGACGAAATATGTCAAGTAAACCCGTCAAATGCGACAAAATATGACAGGAAAACCCGTCCTGGACGACGAAATATGACAGCAAAACTCGCCTAGAGTGACGCAATATATAATAGAAACCCATCCAGGGTGACGACATATGAGAGGGAAACCTGTCCAGGCCGACGAAATATGACAAGGAAACTCGTTCAGGGCGACGAAATATGAAAAGGAACCCCGTCAAGTGCAACAAAATATGACACGAAAACCCGTCTAAGGCGATGAAATATGACAGGGAAACCCGTCCAGGGCGATGAAATGTATCCAGGGAGACAGAATATGACATGGAAATCAATCCAGCGCGACAGAATATGAGTAACAAACCTGTCCAGGGCGACGGTATATGACAGAGAAACCGGTCCAAGGCGAGTGAATATGATAGGAAAACCCGTCCAGGGCAAAGAAATATGACAGGAAAACCCGTGTAGAGAGAAGAAATATGACAGGTATATCTGTCAAAGACGACGAAATATGACAGGTAAACCGTCTAGGACAAAGATATATGAGGGGGAAAACCTTCCAGGGCGATAAAATATGACACGGATACCTGTCCAGGGCGACGGACGGACTATAACGAGGAAATCCGTCCAGGCTATCCAGCAAATCCCTGAATATCTTAGAAGTAGACTAGACACAATTATCTTCTTAACTTAGAGTGATTGCTGAAACAATTGACACAAGTTGATGTGTTAGAAGACTTTCTGTAAACAGTGAGCTGGTTCTTATTTTCTTGCTAGAGCTCCTTGTCTTTCCCACTGGTATTCATTGTCCTTTTGGGTAATGTTCTTCCACAAGAATGTATGGCCTGTGGTTCTCTGCTTGTTCTTTCTTTCTTACCATTTTCCGATGTATGTTTTTAACCATAAGTTAACTTCTCTTTCAGTTTCCTCCTTTATTTCCTTGTCCGAGGTGCTTATTTTCTCCTTGTTTGTTTCCTTCTCCAGTGTATATTTTTGGTGTTTGCTGCGTCCTCCAGTGTATAATCCCTTGTTTGTTCTTTCTTTCCATGTTGCTTTTTTTCGGTGTACGTTGTATTTCGGTGCCTTTGTTCCTCTATTATTGTTTCTTCTCTACGAGTTTTATGTGATTATGTGATTATTAATTTCCATGGAGGCAGTAAATATATTTATGCAAATTATTCTTTTCCAAAACCCATTAACTAGTGAACAGAAGTGACTTTTTTTTGTCTGTAACTTTCAGGTGTTTGTCTACAACAAGCACAGCTTTGTAAGCAGACACAAGCAGGTCTCAGGTGTTTGTCTACAACAAGCACAGCTTTGTAAGCAGACACAAGCAGGTCTCAGGTGTTTGTCTACAACAAGCACAGCTTTGTAAGCAGACACAAGCAGGTCTCAAGTGTTTGTCTACAACAAGCACAGCTTTGTAAGCAGACAGTTGACAGTAGTTATTGCACTTACAACTTTCTACTGGAGTTGACAGTAGTTATTGCACTTACAACTTTCTACTGGGGTTGACAGTAGTTATTGCACTTACAACTTTCTACTGGAGTTGACAGTAGTTATTGCACTTACAACTTTCTACTGGAGTTGACAGTAGTTATTGCACTTACAACTTTCTACTGGAGTTGACAGTAGTTATTGCACTTACAACTTTCTACTGGAGTTGACAATAGTTATTGCACTTACAACTTTCTACTGGAGTTGACAGTAGTTATTGCACTTACAACTTTCTACTGGAGTTGACAGTAGTTATTGCACTTACAACTTTCTACTGGAGTTGACAGTAGTTATTGCACTTACAACTTTCTACTGGAGTTGACAGTAGTTATTGCACTTACAACTTTCTACTGGAGTTGACAGTAGTTATTGCACTTACAACTTTCTACTGGAGTTGACAGTAGTTATTGCACTTACAACTTTCTACTGGAGTTGACAGTAGTTATTGCACTTACAACTTTCTACTGGAGTTGACAGTAGTTATTGCACTTACAACTTTCTACTGGAGTTGACAGTAGTTATTGCACTTACAACTTTCTACTGGAGTTGACAGTAGTTATTGCACTTACAACTTTCTACTGGAGTTGACAGTAGTTATTGCACTTACAACTTTCTACTGGAGTTGACAGTAGTTATTGCACTTACAACTTTCTACTGGAGTTGACAGTAGTTATTGCACTTACAACTTTCTACTGGAGTTGACAGTAGTTATTGCACTTACAACTTTCTACTGGAGTTGACAGTAGTTATTGCACTTACAACTTTCTACTGGAGTTGACAGTAGTTATTGCACTTACAACTTTCTACTGGAGTTGACAGTAGTTATTGCACTTACAACTTTCTACTGGAGTTGACAGTAGTTATTGCACTTACAACTTTCTACTGGAGTTGACAAGTTATTGTTATTTCTACTGGAGTTGACACACTTACAACTTTCTACTGGAGTTGACAGTAGTTATTGCACTTATAACTTTCTACTGGAGTTGACAGTAGTTATTGCACTTACAACTTTCTACTGGAGTTGGCAGTAGTTATTGCACTTACAACTTTCTACTGGGGTTGTCAGTAGTTATTGCACTTACAACTTTCTACTGGAGTTGACAGTAGTAGTTACAACTTTCTACTGCACTTACAACTTTCTACTGGAGTTGACAGTAGTTACTGCACTTACAACTTTCTACTGTTGTTGACAGTAGTTATTGCACTTACAACTTTCTACTGTTGTTGACAGTAGTTACTGCACTTACAACTTTCTACTGTTGTTGACAGTAGTTATTGCACTTACAACTTTCTACTGTTGTTGACAGTAGTTACTGCACTTACAACTTTCTACTGGAGTTGACAGTAGTTATTGCACTTACAACTTTCTACTGGGGTTGACAGTAGTTATTGCACTTACAACTTTCTACTGGAGTTGACAGTAGTTATTGCACTTACAACTTTCTACTGGAGTTGACAGTAGTTATTGCACTTACAACTTTCTACTGGAGTTGACAGTAGTTATTGCACTTACAACTTTCTACTGGGGTTGACAGTTTATTGCACTTAGAACTTTCTACTGGAGTTGACAGTAGTTATTGCACTTACAACTTTCTACTGGAGTTGACAGTAGTTATTGCACTTACAACTTTCTACTGGAGTTGACAGTAGTTATTGCACTTACAACTTTCTACTGGAGTTGACAGTAGTTATTGCACTTACAACTTTCTACTGGGGTTGACAGTAGTTATTGCACTTACAACTTTCTACTGGAGTTGACAGTAGTTATTGCACTTACAACTTTCTACTGGAGTTGACAGTAGTTATTGCACTTACAACTTTCTACTGGAGTTGACAGTAGTTATTACACTTACAACTTTCTACTGGAGTTGACAGTAGTTATTACACTTACAACTTTCTACTGGAGTTGACGCAACTCCTCAAGCAATCTATTTGCAAAGAAATATTTCTGCACTAATTTTTTCACTGAATCTTTTTCAACTTAACCATTAATGTTGGTATTATTTTCGATGTTGTTTTATAAATCAATATAAAAAGTCACAGATTTTCCACGTAAACCAAAACATGCTTACTAGTTGGAGAGCAAAAATTTCACATTATTTTACAGAGGCGGACACAGGTTCTTCTGTGTCTGTTGACATATCATGTATTCTTCTGTTAATGATATTACCTGAGAGTGGAATCTTTATAATTTCGTTTTCTGCTTAACTCTCAAATATGGTTTTTACTATGGCACTGCAAACACGGAGAATTATTATTATTATTATTATTATTATTATTATTATTATTATTATTATTATTATTATTATTATTATTATTATTATTATTATTATTATTATTAAAAAAACAGTGAACCACAGGCAGAGAATAAATGTCTCTGCTTCATACTATTAACGAGTAATTCTGCTACTAAGTTACTGGCCTCTTGAGGTGTATTAGAAACCTCGACTGTTTTAAAAAATATCAGTTCTATTGTTTTTGCTCATTGAAAAGTCTCTCACAGTTTGAATGAGACTTGTTAGTATGATTACCATGTTTCATACTGATATGTCTCTTTAATATGCTGGCTACCCTGTCTTTATTGACCAGTTTATCATCATACATTCCAGTTTATCATCATACATTCCAGTTTATCATCATACATTCAATCGCAATGCATCATTTACAAAATCACGAGGCAGAATATCTGGTTCACGCTTCTGTGTAACACAACTTTGTACCGAACGTTTTACATATCGACGCCGTCTGTGTTGTACCGAGTTCTGTACCGAGGCTGAAAAAAAACTAAGAGCCAAACTGTCTTCAGGCTTCTGTGTTTATAAGTTAGTTTTGAAGGGAAACTCCATTAGCATGGACTGAACATTAAGGACAGTCGTCTGATTGTCATATTATATAACATATTCGGTGAAGTCACGGATAACCTCATCCGAATTGTATGTACAGAACTAGAACAAAAATCCAAACACGTAAGCGCAAAACAAGTACAGTTTCAAACTTCTGCAAATTAAGTTTCAAATCCTTTAATTCGTCATTAATATTATTGTACTTAAAATAACGTTTAACGAATTAGTGAGCCGGATGACCTGTCGAGTGGAAGTAGATGTGGCAACTTTCCCAGTGATGATGGAAGACTATGGTGTGGGGGTACGTCTCAGGGTCTTCATGGTCCAGTCCTAAAAATTATCCACAACCTCTCTCCAACTTGTGCTTATAGACCACTCCAGGTAACTGTGCACCTGTGTCTTACATTACTACTCTGTATCTCATAGCAATACTTTGTGTCTCACATCACTACTCTGTATTTCACATTACTACATTGTATTTCACATTTCTACTTTGTATCTCACATTGCTACTTTGTATCTCACTTTGCTACTTTGTATCTCACATTACTACTCTGTATCTCACATCACTACTCTGTACCTCACATCACTAATCTGTATCTAACATCACTCCTCTGTGCCTCACCTCACTACTATGTACCTCACATCACTACTATGTACCTCGGATCAGTACTCAGTATCATACATCACTACTATGTACCTCAGATCAGTACTCAGTATCACACATCACTACTATGTACCTCTGATCAGTACTCAGTATCACACATCACTACTATGTACCTCGGATCAGTACTCAGTATCACACATCACTACTATGTACCCCACATTACTACTCTGTATCTTGCATTACTACTCTGTATGTATCTCACATTACTACTCTGTATCTTGCATTACTACTCTGTATGTATCTCACATTACTACTCTATATCTCACATAACTACTCTATATCTCACATTACTACTCTGTACCTCACATCACTACTCTGTGCCTCACGTCACTACTTTTTACCTCATGTCTCTACTCTGTACCCCACATCACTACTCTGTGCCTCACGTCACTACTCTGTACCTCACATCACTACTCGTCATTACTCTGTATCACATAACTACATCACATTACTCTGTACCTCACATCACTACTCTGTACCTCACGTCACTACTCTGTACCTCACGTCACTACTCTGTACCTCACATCACTACTCGGTACATAACATCAGTACTCTGTACCTCACGTCACTACTCTGTACCTCACATCACTAATCTGTACCTCACGTCACTACTCTGTACCTCACGTCACTACTCGGTACATAACATCACTAATTTGCACCTAACATCACTACTCTGTACGTAACATAACACTATAATACACATAATTCACTATAATGCTAACTTTAGTGGTATCATACAAGCAATATTTCTATAATACACACACCACCACTGTAATACACACGCAACACACTTTAATCCCAACTCTGTTATAATTCACACTGCACTACTATAATACACGCATCACCTATATCATACACACATCATCATTATAATACACAAAGTACTGCTCTCATACTCACAGAACCACTGTAATACACACTACTGTTTTGTAATATACTCAGCATCACTTTTACAGCACCACCATCAGGCACACAGCACCACCATCAGGCACACAGCACCACCATCAGGCACACAGCACATCCATCAGGCACACAGCACCACCATCAGGCACACAGCACAACCATCAGTCACACAGCACCACCATCAGGCACACAGCACCACCTTCAGCCACACAGCACCACCATAACACACTTAGCATCACTATTATACACATGACACCACTGTAATACATACAGCACGACTGTCACACACACAGCACGACTGTCACACACACAACACGACTATCACGCACACAGCACGACTGTCACACACACAGCACGACTGTCACACACACAGCACGGCTGTCACACACACAGCACGACTGTCACACACACAGCACGACTGTCACACATAGAGCACGACTGTCACACACACAGCACCACTGTCACACACACAGCACGACTGTCACACACACAGTACGACTGTCACACACACAGCACGACTATTACACACCCAGCACGACTGTCACACATACAGCACGACTGTCACACACACAGCACGACTCTCACACATAGAACGACTGTCACACACACAGCACGACTGTCACACACACAGCACGACTGTCACACACACAGCACGGTCACACACACAGCACGACTGTCACACACACAGCACGACGGCTGTCACACACACAGCACGACTGTCACACACACAGCACGACTGTCACACACACAGCACGCACGCTGTCACACACACAGACTGTCACGGCTGTCACACACACAGCACGACTGTCACACACAGCACGGCTATCACACACACAGCACGACTACACACAGCACGACTGTCACACACACAGCACGACTGTCACACACACCACGACTGTCACACACACCGCTGTCACACACACAGCACGACTATCACACACACAACACGACTATCACACACACAGCACGACTGTCACACACAGCACGACTGTCACACACACAGCACGACTGTCACACACAGCACGACTGTCACACACACAGCACGACTGTCACACACAGCACGACTGTCACACACAGCACGACTGTCACACACAGCACGACTGTCACACACAGCACGACTGTCACACACACAGCACGACTGTCACACACAGCACGACTGTCACACACACAGCACGGCTGTCACACACACAGCACGACTGTCACACACACAGCACGACTGTCACACACAGCACGACTGTCACACACACAGCACGACTGTCACACGCAGCACGACTGTCACACACACAGCACGACTGTCACACGCAGCACGACTGTCACACACGCAGCACGACTGTCACACACACATAATTGTTATCATACACATTGCACTACTGTAATACAGACAACACCACTATAATACTCGGAACACTATTATTTACACACAGAACACCACTATAATACACATGGAATCCCTATAATGCACACAGCACTACTATAATACACACAGCACCTCTGTCATATACACAACACCATTAATATTATTTACACACAGAACACCACTATAATACAGACAACACCACTGCAGACAACACCACTATAATACTCGGAACACTATTATTTACACACAGAACACCACTATAATACACATGGAATCCCTATAATGCACCACTATAATACACACTGCACCACTATAATACAACCACTTTAATATATACAGAATCACTATAATACACTCAACTCACTACAGCACCAACTGCATTGATATCATACAGTATTTCTATAGCACGGAAAACACTGTATTACCATCTGCATCACCATGTCTTGCGTTTAATGACCCACATGGGTTTAGCGCTTAACATGAGTACTGTGGCAACACTCCTCCACTTATGCTTCACACCCATATATATATATATATATATATATATATATATATATATATATATATATATATATATATATATATATATATATATATATATATATATATATATATATATATATAATGTATATATAACACCTAGGTAGTAGGCTGGTAGACAGCAACCACCCAGGGAGGTACTACCGTTCTGCCAAGTGAGTGTAAAACGAAAGCCTGTAATTGTTTTACATGATGGTAGGATTGCTGGTATCCATTTTTCTGTCTCATAAACATGCAAGGTTTCAAGTACGTCTTGCTACTTCTACTTACACTTAGGTCACACTACACATACATGTACAAGCATATATATACACACCCCTCTAGGTTTTCTTCTATTTTCTTTCTAGTTCTTGTTCTTGTTTATTTCCTCTTATCTCCATGGGGAAGTGGAACAGAATTCTTCCTCCGTAAGCCATGCGTGTTGTAAGAGGCGACTAAAATGCCGGGAGCAAGGGGCTAGTAACCTCTTCTCCTGTATATATTACTAAATGTAAAAGGAGAAACTTTCGTTTTTTCTTTTGGGCCACCCCGCCTCGGTGGGATACGGCCGGTGTGTTGAAAGAAAGAAAGATATATATAACAGACACTGATAAACATATATATTGTGAGGAGCAGCTCTCAGCTGTTTTACATCAGTGTTGTAACAACAGTGGTATATAACACCCAGAACTCACCACGTGGAGGTGGCTGCTCGGCGAGTTCCATTTTTTATTTATTTTTTCTTTTTTGTGACCTATGTACATTACCCATGCCTTATAGTTTACATTTCTCCCGCAAACTGTTCAGTTTTTCTTACCGTGACAGGATTTTTTCTTGCAGGGTTGGGTGTCTTCTTCTTCAGTCCACTCACGTTTCCTTCTGCGTTTTTTAGCTCTAATCAAATCAGTCAAGTCTTCTACTCCAGGACGCTCCTCTGGGCTCTCTCGTAGACAGTCTGTAATCCATTTTTGCATGCGTTTAGGGAGGGTCATTCTCAGGAACTTTCTTTGTTCCTGGAAGAGGATGGCGATGCTGTAAGCATCAGAGGTGGGTGTGGCAGGCTTGCTGTCTCGCACCTCTGGTGCCACCCAGTCAAGGTATGTTTTTTTTTATTTTCGCTGAGAGGGCATTTATGGAGAATGCAGTTTCTCTCGGTAAAATTTCCAAAATCAATTAATGTTGTTTTAAGTCCTTGTTCGGTATCCTTAATACAGATATTATCATTTTTGATATCATTGTGGGACATCCCATAAGAGCCCAGTTGCTAGACGGTGTGACATAGACCTTCCACAATGTCTAGTATGTTGTCTTGGTTGAGTAGTTTTCGTTTGCTATACTCATAAAGAGAAAAACCGTCGTACTTTGTAAGGAGTAATCGATTCAGGATTTCCACTCCTTCAAGAGACTGCGTTCCTTTAACATCCTTAACCCGTACCAGACTTTTCAGTTCCTTCAAAAGGACGTCATATGGGTCTCTACCTATGAACTTTTTGATGACAAAATCATGACTGGGGCTCCGAACTCGCCAGCACCGGCCAGCAGCACCTTCTCCCAGGAGTGTGGTTTTACCTTAGTTCTGAAATGCCTTTACTTCATCTACAGTCAGGATATCCGTCCCACTCTCTCGGCAAAGCTCTGTAATTTGCTGAATAACCTCCTCCACGCAGCGCTCGGTATTTTTTGCCATTGTATTGTAAGACCAGAAGAACTGATCGAAGTCTTGCAACACAAATCCAATATAATGATACTGTTTTTTTACAGTGGTAATATTTGTATTATAGTTATACTGTATGTATTATAGTTAGGCTAGAAGTACAGTGTAAATGTTAGTATTATAGTTATATTGTGAGTATTATAGTTAAGTTAGAATTAAAGTGATGATGTGAGTATTATAGTGAGGTGAATATTATAGTGAAGTTGAGTGTATAATATTGATGATTTTAGTATCATAGTGATGTGAAAATCATATTGATGTGAAAATCATATTGATATGAGTATGTAATAGTGATGATGTGAGTATGATAGTGATGTTTTGTGTATTAAAGTGGTGCTGTGTATATCATTGTGGTGATGTGTATGATAGTGATGCTGTGTGTATGAGTCATCTTGTGTGTATGATAGGGGTGTTATGTGTGTGTAACTGATGGGTATCGATGTGGTTGGCTATCTTGCTTCTTAGAACCCTTTCAAAGATTTTTATTATATGGGATGTTAGTGCTATCGATCTGTAGTTCTTTGCAATTGCGTTACTGCCACCTTTGTGCAGTGGGGCTATGTCTGATGTTTTTAGTGAGTGTGGGATGACCCGTGTCCATGCTCCCTCTCCATAGAATGCTGAAGGCACGCGACAGAGACTTCTTGCAGTTCTTGATGACTACGGAGTTCCATGAGTCTGGGCCTGGGGCAGAGTGTATGGATGTTGCGGTATGGAGTGCTTAACAATAGGCCACTGATCCTTGACAAGGTATCAGTTGCTGTGTTGGCTGGAACTCTATTGCAACAAGGTTTTAGTGCTGCAAATATAGCCTTCTTGGCCAAAGACTGTTTGTTAACCTTCTTTCTGTAGGATGACCAAAACTCAAGTAAAATCCGTGTCTTTAATATCAATAAAACTTACAGGATCTTCATTTTCCTATGAACTATGAACTAATTAAGATAGAGCAATAAAATTACTTAACATTTTCCTTTACACATAAAGGATACAATTACATATACAGAGCTATTGTTACGACACAAGAGTTTACTGGGAAGATATATTTCCCAGTTAGGCAATCAATATATGGTATGAAGTAACTGATACTTGCTATCAATGCTATCAATGACTTCACAGAGACATTAAATTTAAATTATCGAGACAGGAAGATTTATCGATAATCCCGTGCAAGGGATATGTATATGAACAGAGAACTCTTAGAAATCAGAGATCAGTCTAGGTGTGAGAGTGCTACTCAGAGTGAGTGTTGTGAACCAACTCTGAGTGTGTGTTGTGAAACTGCTCTGAGTGTGTGTTGTGAAGCTGCTCTGGGTGACTGCTGTCGGAGCTGCCAAGAGCATCCACACGACTGGAACTAGAATGGTTGGTGCTGCTGTTTGCGCCCCTTGTAAGACCAAGAATTTCAGTCATTTTCTGAGTCACTGTTGTCCTGGGACGAAGTATATAATTCTAGTTGGTATATTGAGAGGCAACAAGTAAAGTGATGACATTTAGGAACAGAACCTACTCTCTAGTTCCTTGATGTTCGCTGCAGGTTAATGTGGGCTTCATTAATCTGTTCTGCAGCCTTGTTGGCATTGTTGGTACAGCAACTGTTCTAGCTGATGCTGCTGGTGCCTCTTTGTGCGATTTCTGTATATAGAAATCTTTGTAGTGCTATTGGTCGTATTGTCGACTTGTTGCAGACATTGAAGACTAAGATGAGAAACAAGACTTGTATTTGTTCAAGCTTTTATGGAAATAAAGTGTGGTGTGAGAATATCACCTCTGGCCATACGTAACAATGGGCATGCCATTTATTGCCTTGTAAAAGTCTTGTGGTATTAGGATAATATCCGAGATTTTTGAGATGATCAGATTTTGGGTCTTGTTCATAAAGAATTCATTTGGATTATCGACCCTTAGTCTTGGCAGCGATTCGCTGAACACTAAGTCATATTGGAACTTGAGTACCTCACTCATTTCTTGACTGTCATCTGTGTATGTCCCATCTCGCTTAAGCAGGGGCCCAGTTCTGAATGTTGTTTTTTCTTTAGATTTGACATAAGAGAAGAAGTACACTATTTTTTCAATCTCCTTTATGGCTTTTAGTTCTTACTGCGAATCTTGCCTTTTGTAAGATTCCTTCAGCTTAAGTTCAATATTTACAATTTCACTGACCAGTGCTTCCCTTCGTATTTCAGATATATTGGCCCCTCTCAGCAGCTCTGTGACTCGTCGCCGTCGTCTGTATAGAGAGCGTCTCTCTCTAGTTTACATCTTCTCTTTATTTGTCATAATGGAATGTGCATTGAGCAGATCTCAAGAACCACAGAGTTTATTTTTTCTAGGCAAAGGTTCGCATCCGTGTTGTTAAGGATATTTTCCCAGCTTGTTTCATTTAGGACATGGTTTACATGTTCCTATTGTATGTTTTTATTGCTGAAATTGAATTTTGTGAAGACACCATCATGACTGATCACATTTTGCTGGTCAGGAGCCCTGTGCATACATGCTTGTACCTCTGTTATGTTGTGATCTGAGTGTTTTGTCTTTGATACAGTTATATTACGTATCAGACCGTCGTTGTTAGTGAAGATGAGGTCCAGCATATTTTCTAGTCTTACAGGCTCTAATATTTGCTGGTTTAAAGGAGAATTTGGTGCAGAAACTTAATAGCTTATGTGTGTGTGAATTTTCATCTGAGCTGCCTCCTGGGGTGATCTCTGCTAAAACATTGTTTGCTATACTCCTCTATTTTAGGTGTCTCAAGTTGAATTCTCCCAGTAGCAAGAAGTATGGGGCAGGAGTTGGGAGATTTTCTAGAGATTGGTCAATTTTCAAAAGCTTCTCCAGGAAGCCGGACGCGAGCCAAGAATGAAGCATGCATTTCCCTTCTGGGTGGCCACGCTGAGGAGGCGCTGGAACATGAAAATGGCTGCCCTTGGGTCCCTGGTGGTGTCGATGAGTCTAGAACTCAGTTCTTTAAGGAAGCGTGTGGCATTTTTCCCCTATGATCCCAAGGTCTCTATTTGCACTGGGACAAATTGATACTGTTGGCTTATGTCCATGTACTTGTCGATCTTGTACTCCTCCCTGTGGTCAGCAGCTCCTCCTCGTCGCCCGACTTTGTGATGGATGTAGGTGTTAGCGAGTGTCGACACACAGGTATAGTCCCATGCTAAGTGTTTGTCGTTCTTCCAAGGACAGATGGTGATCCCATCACGATGGTTTGCTGGGTTGTGTGTATTGTTGGCTGCTATTAATCGGGGCTCTCTCTCGGCTGGGCATCCAGCTGTAGCAAAGGTTCTCTTTTTGATGCCGTTGACCTCATTGTGTCTTGCATGCCAGTCCTTGGTTTCGGAACAGTTAAGGCATGTAGATCATTTTTGTCGGCTTTTGCATCGCCGCAAATACACGTATATTCCGTGTGAACTGGGGCAGCGAGACAGAGAAACACTGCAAGACGGAGGGTCTTAGGGTCGAGGGGTATTCCCATTTCCGAAATGGGAACTGTTTGGAGGAAGTCCCCAGAATGAAGTGCACTCACAGGTTGGAGACGGACAGTCTCCCTGTCCAATGTTGCAGCGTTAAGAACGTTGACAAGTACCTTTTTAACCATGGGGCCATTCCAGCCTGACTGTTTGTAAGTCAGTGCTTCACTAGGTTTCGGTGCTGGAGCAGCAAGAGTCTCCCATTCAGTGATGTCACTGGCATAGCTAGGGTCCTGTATTCCTGCTGAGTCACTGAGGTTGTCTGGAAGAATTTGTTTTATTAACTTGTTTGATGCTATGAAAGAGGATAGGAAAGCTGGTAGGGCAATCTGGGAGGATTTTCGTACTCCCTGGCCCCCAAGCCTGACTGGAAGTGAGGCTTACAACCACTGTCCATCTTCGAGGGAAAGATTCAATACACTCTCTAGCATGGTCTTAAGGAGGTAATCATATTCCTTGAGTTTCGGACTGCTGAAAGGTGAGGAGAATCTCAGAAAGTAGGTAAGTTTAGGGATTGACAGGCACCTGGTGAATAGGTAGAAGCCATCATATGTATCAATGTCTTTCATCCTGCCTTCCATTGTCCTGTGGCCTGAGATTTTGTTTCTAGGATCAGATCAATGGCATTAGACCCAAGAGGAGCACCAAGGAGAGTGCTATTGGCTGGATGAATGGCTCGTGTTCCTTATAAAATATTATTTGTTTCACACTGGCCGAGTCCCACCAAGGCAGGGTGGCCCGAAAAAGAAAAACTTTCACCATCATTCACTCCATCACTGTCTTGCCAGAAGGGTGCTTTACACTACAGTTTTTAAACTGCAACATTAACACCCCTCCTTCAGAGTGCAGGCACTGTACTTCCCATCTCCAGGACTCAAGTCCGGCCTGCCGGTTTCCCTGAACCCCTTCATAAATGTTACTTTGCTCACACTCCAACAGCACGTCAAGTATTAAAAACCATTTGTCTCCATTCACTCCTATCAAACACGCTCACGCATGCCTGCTGGAAGTCCAAGCCCCTCGCACACAAAACCTCCTTTACCCCCTCCCTCCAACCTTTCCTAGGCCGACCCCTACCCCGCCTTCCTTCCACTACAGACTGATACACTCTTGAAGTCACTCTGTTTCGCTCCATTCTCTCTACATGTCCGAACCACCTCAACAACCCTTCCTCAGCCCTCTGGACAACAGTTTTGGTAATCCCGCACCTCCTCCTAACTTCCAAACTACGAATTCTCTGCATTATATTCACACCACACATTGCCCTCAGACATGACATCTCCACTGCCTCCAGCCTTCTCCTCGCTGCAACATTCATCACCCATGCTTCACACCCATATAAGAGCGTTGGTAAAACTATACTCTCATACATTCCCCTCTTTGCCTCCAAGGACAAAGTTCTTTGTCTCCACAGACTCCTAAGTGCACCACTCACCCTTTTCCCCTCATCAATTCTATGATTCACCTCATCTTTCATAGACCCATCCGCTGACACGTCCACTCCCAAATATCTGAATACATTCACCTCCTCCATACTCTCTCCCTCCAATCTGATATCCAATCTTTCATCACCTAATCTTTTTATCCTCATAACCTTACTCTTTCCTGTATTCACTTTTAATTTTCTTCTTTTGCACACCCTACCAAATTCATCCACCAATCTCTGCAACTTCTCTTCAGAATCTCCCAAGAGCACAGTGTCATCAGCAAAGAGCAACTGTGACAACTCCCACTTTATGTGTGATTCTTTATCTTTTAACTCCACGCCTTTTGCCAAGACCCTCGCATTTACTTCTCTTACAACCCCATCTATAAATATATTAAACAACCACGGTGACATCACACATCCTTGTCTAAGGCCTACTTTTACTGGGAAATAATTTCCCTCTTTCCTACATACTCTAACTTGAGCCTCACTATCCTCGTAAAAACTCTTCACTGCTTTCAGTAACCTACCTCCTACACCATACACCTGCAACATCTGCCACATTGCCCCCCTATCCACCCTGTCATACGCCTTTTCCAAATCCATAAATGCCACAAAGACCTCTTTAGCCTTATCTAAATACTGTTCACTTATATGTTTCACTGTAAACACCTGGTCCACACACCCCCTACCTTTCCTAAAGCCTCCTTGTTCATCTGCTATCCTATTCTCCGTCTTACTCTTAATTCTTTCAATAATAACTCTACCATACACTTTACCAGGTATACTCAACAGACTTATCCCCCTATAATTTTTGCACTCTCTTTTGTCCCCTTTGCCTTTATATAAAGGAACTATGCATGCTCTCTGCCAATCCCTAGGTACCTTACCCTCTTCCATACATTTATTAAATAATTGCACCAACCACTCCAAAACTATATCCCCACCTGCTTTTAACATTTCTATCTTTATCCCATCAATCCCGGCTGCCTTACCCCCTTTCATTTTACCTACTGCCTCACGAACTTCCCCCACACTCACAACTGGCTCTTCCTCACTCCTACAAGATGTTATTTCTCCTTGCCCTATACACGAAATCACAGCTTCCCTATCTTCATTAACATTTAACAATTCCTCAAAATATTCCCTCCATCTTCCCAATACCTCTAACTCTCCATTTAATAACTCTCCTCTTCTATTTTTAACTGACAAATCCATTTGTTCTCTAGGCTTCCTTAACTTGTTAATCTCACTCCAAAACTTTTTCTTATTTTCAACAAAATTTGTTGATAACATCTCACCCACTCTCTCAAATGGGTCTCATCCTGAATCCATCGAAATGTAAAATCATCTCTCAACAAGTGATAAATACAGTGAGATCAAAACTACCAGGAGCAGCAGTCATTGCCCCAACAAACAGTGTCTTGCTAGGAGCACCTCTGGGAAGCAATGCCATTGACACAATTCTCAGGAAGAAATTGGAAGAGTTAAGGAGAATGGAACAACGAATAGGCAATCTGGACACCCACGATGCCTTGTACCTTCTCACAAAGTGCTTGAGTCTTCCCAGGTTGACATATTTCCTATGATGTGCACATTCATATGATAACCCTATACTGCACGAATTTTACGAAAGTGCTTAATCTTTCTCTAGAAGAATGACAGTGGAACCAAGCTACACTTCCAGTCAGACTAGGAGGCATTGGTGTCTGCAAGTCATCACAGATTGCGCTACCTGCTTTTCTGTCCTCATGTATTGCATCCAGAGGGCTTGTAGCAGCGATTCTCCCTGAATATCTTAGGGACAAGATTGGAGTCCAGGACCAAAAGTTCATTGACAGAGCCATGGTCTGGGATGATATAACGGGATCTGAAACCAGACCTGCTCCCCCCAACAACTACAAACAATCGCATTGGGATGGTCCAATAGTGGAAAATATAGCCTCAACAATGCTTCAGAGTGTGTCAGGGAAGGATAGATCCCGCCTCCTGGCAGTGAGAGCTCCACATGCTGAGGACTTTCTGTTAGCTTTTCCCAACTCCAGCCTTGGCACACGCCTCGACCCAGAGACCATCCGCATCGGTGTTGCCCTTCGACTTGCCGCCCCTATTCTCGCCGAACACAGGTGTATTTGTGGCAGTGAAGCAGCAGACCGATTCGGGTACCATGGTCTTGTGTGCCGTAAATCCGAGGGAAAGACTGCAAGACATGAGGAGGTTAATAACATTATCAAGAGGAGCCTCACAACAGCTGGATGCCCAGCAGTAAGGGAGCCACCCCATCTATGCAGATCTGATGGCAGCCAGAAGCTAAATTCCTTAAGGAGCTGGGAAAAAGACTCATCAGGGTAACTAGAGATCCCAGGGCAGCTAGTTTTCTGTTCCAGCGGCTCAGTGCGGCTGTTCAAAGGGGTAATGCCTGCTGTATTTTGGGCACACGCCCCATCTCTGAGGAGCTGGATGAGATTTTCGCCTTATAATCGGTGATACACACGTAACAACATGTACCTTATATGCCACCTTTATATCAACAATGTAACTCTTAAATCTTCTGTACCATATTATGTAATAAAATATTCCTATTGGTAAAAAAAAATATATTAAAAGATGGGGTGGTAGGGGAAGTGGAATATTCAAACGGCTTCAGGAAGAAATCCAAATATTCTTCCTTGAAGCCTTTTTATCCACTTCTCCGAGGCTATGGGTCCCACAATTTACACCAGAGGTGGACCCCACTATATATATATATATATATATATATATATATATATATATATATATATATATATATATATATATATATATATATATATATATATATATATATATATATATATATATATGTCGTGCCGAATAGGCAGAACTTGCGATCTTGGCTTAAATAGCAACGCTCATCTTGCCATATAGGACAAGTGAAAATTTGTGTATGCCATAATTTCGCCAAAATCATTCTGAACCTAACAAAAAAATATATTTCACTGTGTTTGCTTAGTATTAAATTATTGTAAACAAATCTAAAATATTTTTAGTTGAGTTAGGCTAAAATAAATTGTTCTTGTTATAATAAGGTTAGGTAAGTTTTCTAAGATCTTTTTGGTGCAAAAT
>NW_027199355.1:7500-33073 GCF_038502225.1 Cherax quadricarinatus | reverse complement strand
CACCCAACAGTAGCATGATCCTGGTGTTCAAGAGTCTTATGGCACCCAACAGTAGCATGATCCTGGTGTTCAAGAGTCTTATGGCACCCAACAGTAGCATGATCCTGGTGTTCAAGAGTCTTATGGCACCCAACAGTAGCATGATCCTGGTGTTCAAGAGTCTTATGGCACCCAACAGTAGCATGATCCTGGTGTTCAAGAGTCTTATGGCACCCAACAGTAGCATGATCCTGGTGTTCAAGAGTCTTATGGCACCCAACAGTAGCATGATCCTGGTGTTCAAGAGTCTTATGGCACCCAACAGTAGCATGATCCTGGTGTTCAAGAGTCTTATGGCACCCAACAGTAGCATGATCCTGGTGTTCAAGAGTCTTATGGCACCCAACAGTAGCATGATCCTGGTGTTCAAGAGTCTTATGGCACCCAACAGTAGCATGATCCTGGTGTTCAAGAGTCTTATGGCACCCAACAGTAGCATGATCCTGGTGTTCAAGAGTCTTATGGCACCCAACAGTAGCATGATCCTGGTGTTCAAGAGTCTTATGGCACCCAACAGTAGCATGATCCTGGTGTTCAAGAGTCTTATGGCACCCAACAGTAGCATGATCCTGGTGTTCAAGAGTCTTATGGCACCCAACAGTAGCATGATCCTGGTGTTCAAGAGTCTTATGGCACCCAACAGTAGCATGATCCTGGTGTTCAAGAGTCTTATGGCACCCAACAGTAGCATGATCCTGGTGTTCAAGAGTCTTATGGCACCCAACAGTAGCATGATCCTGGTGTTCAAGAGTCTTATGGCACCCAACAGTAGCATGATCCTGGTGTTCAAGAGTCTTATGGCACCCAACAGTAGCATGATCCTGGTGTTCAAGAGTCTTATGGCACCCAACAGTAGCATGATCCTGGTGTTCAAGAGTCTTATGGCACCCAACAGTAGCATGATCCTGGTGTTCAAGAGTCTTATGGCACCCAACAGTAGCATGATCCTGGTGTTCAAGAGTCTTATGGCACCCAACAGTAGCATGATCCTGGTGTTCAAGAGTCTTATGGCACCCAACAGTAGCATGATCCTGGTGTTCAAGAGTCTTATGGCACCCAACAGTAGCATGATCCTGGTGTTCAAGAGTCTTATGGCACCCAACAGTAGCATGATCCTGGTGTTCAAGAGTCTTATGGCACCCAACAGTAGCATGATCCTGGTGTTCAAGAGTCTTATGGCACCCAACAGTAGCATGATCCTGGTGTTCAAGAGTCTTATGGCACCCAACAGTAGCATGATCCTGGTGTTCAAGAGTCTTATGGCACCCAACAGTAGCATGATCCTGGTGTTCAAGAGTCTTATGGCACCCAACAGTAGCATGATCCTGGTGTTCAAGAGTCTTATGGCACCCAACAGTAGCATGATCCTGGTGTTCAAGAGTCTTATGGCACCCAACAGTAGCATGATCCTGGTGTTCAAGAGTCTTATGGCACCCAACAGTAGCATGATCCTGGTGTTCAAGAGTCTTATGGCACCCAACAGTAGCATGATCCTGGTGTTCAAGAGTCTTATGGCACCCAACAGTAGCATGATCCTGGTGTTCAAGAGTCTTATGGCACCCAACAGTAGCATGATCCTGGTGTTCAAGAGTCTTATGGCACCCAACAGTAGCATGATCCTGGTGTTCAAGAGTCTTATGGCACCCAACAGTAGCATGATCCTGGTGTTCAAGAGTCTTATGGCACCCAACAGTAGCATGATCCTGGTGTTCAAGAGTCTTATGGCACCCAACAGTAGCATGATCCTGGTGTTCAAGAGTCTTATGGCACCCAACAGTAGCATGATCCTGGTGTTCAAGAGTCTTATGGCACCCAACAGTAGCATGATCCTGGTGTTCAAGAGTCTTATGGCACCCAACAGTAGCATGATCCTGGTGTTCAAGAGTCTTATGGCACCCAACAGTAGCATGATCCTGGTGTTCAAGAGTCTTATGGCACCCAACAGTAGCATGATCCTGGTGTTCAAGAGTCTTATGGCACCCAACAGTAGCATGATCCTGGTGTTCAAGAGTCTTATGGCACCCAACAGTAGCATGATCCTGGTGTTCAAGAGTCTTATGGCACCCAACAGTAGCATGATCCTGGTGTTCAAGAGTCTTATGGCACCCAACAGTAGCATGATCCTGGTGTTCAAGAGTCTTATGGCACCCAACAGTAGCATGATCCTGGTGTTCAAGAGTCTTATGGCACCCAACAGTAGCATGATCCTGGTGTTCAAGAGTCTTATGGCACCCAACAGTAGCATGATCCTGGTGTTCAAGAGTCTTATGGCACCCAACAGTAGCATGATCCTGGTGTTCAAGAGTCTTATGGCACCCAACAGTAGCATGATCCTGGTGTTCAAGAGTCTTATGGCACCCAACAGTAGCATGATCCTGGTGTTCAAGAGTCTTATGGCACCCAACAGTAGCATGATCCTGATGTTCAAGAGTCTTATGGCACCCAACAGTAGCATGATCCTGGTGTTCAAGAGTCTTATGGCACCCAACAGTAGCATGATCCTGGTGTTCAAGAGTCTTATGGCACCCAACAGTAGCATGATCCTGGTGTTCAAGAGTCTTATGGCACCCAACAGTAGCATGATCCTGGTGTTCAAGAGTCTTATGGCACCCAACAGTAGCATGATCCTGGTGTTCAAGAGTCTTATGGCACCCAACAGTAGCATGATCCTGGTGTTCAAGAGTCTTATGGCACCCAACAGTAGCATGATCCTGGTGTTCAAGAGTCTTATGGCACCCAACAGTAGCATGTGTTCAAGAGTCTTATGGCACCCAACAGTAGCATGATCCTGGTGTTCAAGAGTCTTATGGCACCCAACAGTAGCATGATCCTGGTGTTCAAGAGTCTTATGGCACCCAACAGTAGCATGATCCTGATGTTCAAGAGTCTTATGGCACCCAACAGTAGCATGATCCTGATGTTCAAGAGTCTTATGGCACCCAACAGTAGCATGATCCTGATGTTCAAGAGTCTTATGGCACCCAACAGTAGCATGATCCTGGTGTTCAAGAGTCTTATGGCACCCAACAGTAGCATGATCCTGGTGTTCAAGAGTCTTATGGCACCCAACAGTAGCATGATCCTGGTGTTCAAGAGTCTTATGGCACCCAACAGTAGCATGATCCTGGTGTTCAAGAGTCTTATGGCACCCAACAGTAGCATGATCCTGATGTTCAAGAGTCTTATGGCACCCAACAGTAGCATGATCCTGGTGTTCAAGAGTCTTATGGCACCCAACAGTAGCATGATCCTGGTGTTCAAGAGTCTTATGGCACCCAACAGTAGCATGATCCTGGTGTTCAAGAGTCATATGGCACCCAACAGTAGCATGATCCTGGTGTTCAAGAGTCTTATGGCACCCAACAGTAGCATGATCCTGGTGTTCAAGAGTCTTATGGCACCCAACAGTAGCATGATCCTGGTGTTCAAGAGTCTTATGGCACCCAACAGTAGCATGATCCTGGTGTTCAAGAGTCTTATGGCACCCAACAGTAGCATGATCCTGGTGTTCAAGAGTCTTATGGCACCCAACAGTAGCATGATCCTGGTGTTCAAGAGTCTTATGGCACCCAACAGTAGCATGATCCTGGTGTTCAAGAGTCTTATGGCACCCAACAGTAGCATGATCCTGGTGTTCAAGAGTCTTATGGCACCCAACAGTAGCATGATCCTGGTGTTCAAGAGTCTTATGGCACCCAACAGTAGCATGATCCTGGTGTTCAAGAGTCTTATGGCACCCAACAGTAGCATGATCCTGGTGTTCAAGAGTCTTATGTCACCCAACAGTAGCATGATCCCCCAACAGTAGCATGATCCTGGTGTTCAAGAGTCTTATGGCACCCAACAGTAGCATGATCCTGGTGTTCAAGAGTCTTATGGCACCCAACAGTAGCATGATCCTGGTGTTCAAGAGTCTTATGGCACCCAACAGTAGCATGATCCTGATGTTCAAGAGTCTTATGGCACCCAACAGTAGCATGATCCTGGTGTTCAAGAGTCTTATGGCACCCAACAGTAGCATGATCCTGGTGTTCAAGAGTCTTATGGCACCCAACAGTAGCATGATCCTGGTGTTCAAGAGTCTTATGGCACCCAACAGTAGCATGATCCTGGTGTTCAAGAGTCTTATGGCACCCAACAGTAGCATGATCCTGGTGTTCAAGAGTCTTATGGCACCCAACAGTAGCATGATCCTGGTGTTCAAGAGTCTTATGGCACCCAACAGTAGCATGATCCTGGTGTTCAAGAGTCTTATGGCACCCAACAGTAGCATGATCCTGGTGTTCAAGAGTCTTATGGCACCCAACAGTAGCATGATCCTGGTGTTCAAGAGTCTTATGGCACCCAACAGTAGCATGATCCTGGTGTTCAAGAGTCTTATGGCACCCAACAGTAGCATGATCCTGGTGTTCAAGAGTCTTATGGCACCCAACAGTAGCATGATCCTGGTGTTCAAGAGTCTTATGGCACCCAACAGTAGCATGATCCTGGTGTTCAAGAGTCTTATGGCACCCAACAGTAGCATGATCCTGGTGTTCAAGAGTCTTATGGCACCCAACAGTAGCATGATCCTGATGTTCAAGAGTCTTATGGCACCCAACAGTAGCATGATCCTGGTGTTCAAGAGTCTTATGGCACCCAACAGTAGCATGATCCTGGTGTTCAAGAGTCTATGGCACCCAACAGTAGCATGATCCTGGTGTTCAAGAGTCTTATGGCACCCAACAGTAGCATGATCCTGGTGTTCAAGAGTCTTATGGCACCCAACAGTAGCATGATCCTGGTGTTCAAGAGTCTTATGGCACCCAACAGTAGCATGATCCTGGTGTTCAAGAGTCTTATGGCACCCAACAGTAGCATGATCCTGGTGTTCAAGAGTCTTATGGCACCCAACAGTAGCATGATCCTGGTGTTCAAGAGTCTTATGGCACCCAACAGTAGCATGATCTGGATGTTCAAGAGTCTTATGGCACCCAACAGTAGCATGATCCTGGTGTTCAAGAGTCTTATGGCACCCAACAGTAGCATGATCCTGGTGTTCAAGAGTCTTATGGCACCCAACAGTAGCATGATCCTGATGTTCAAGAGTCTTATGGCACCCAACAGTAGCATGATCCTGGTGTTCAAGAGTCTTATGGCACCCAACAGTAGCATGATCCTGGTGTTCAAGAGTCTTATGGCACCCAACAGTAGCATGATCCTGGTGTTCAAGAGACTTATGGCACCCAACAGTAGCATGATCCTGGTGTTCAAGAGTCTTATGGCACCCAACAGTAGCATGATCCTGTTGTTCAAGAGTCTTATGGCACCCAACAGTAGCATGATCCTGGTGTTCAAGAGTCTTATGTCACCCAACAGTAGCATGATCCTGGTGTTCAAGAGTCTTATAGCACCCAACAGTAGCATGATCCTGGTGTTCAAGAGTCTTATGGCATCCAACAGTAGCATGATCCTGGTGTTCAAGAGTCTTATGGCACATAACAGTAGCATGATCCTGGTGTTCAAAAGTCTTATGGCACACAACAGTAGCATGATCCTGGTGTTCAAGAGTCTTATATCACCCAACAGTAGCATGATCCTGGTGTTCAAGAGTCTTATGGCACCCAACAGTAGCATGATCCTGGTGTTCAAGAGTCTTATGGCACCCAACAGTAGCATGATCCTGGTGTTCAAGAGTCTTATGGCACCCAACAGTAGCATGATCCTGGTGTTCAAGGGTCTTATGGCACCCAACAGTAGCATGATCCTGGTGTTCAAGAGTCTTATGTCACCCAACAGTGGCATGATCCTGGTGTTCAAGAGTCTAATGGCACCCAACAGTAGCATGATCCTGATGTTAAAGAGTCTTATGGCACCCAACAGTAGCATGATCCTGGTGTACAAGAGTCTTATGTCACCCAACAGTAGCATGATCCTGGTGTTCAAGAGTCTTATGGCACCCAACAGTAGCATGATCCTGGTGTTCAAGAGTCTTATGGCACCCAACAGTAGCATGATCCTGGTGTTCAAGAGTCATATGGCACCCAAAAGTAGCATGATCCTGGTTTCAGCATGATCCTGGTGTTGAAGAATCTTATGGCTCCCAACACTAGCATGATCCTGGTGTTCAAGAGTCTTATGGCACCCAACAGTAGCATGATCCTGGTGTTCAAGAGTCTTATGGCACACAACAGTAGCATGATCCTGGTGTTCAAGAGTCTTATGGCACCCAACAGTAGCATGATCCTGGTGTTCAAGAGTCTTATGGCACCCAACAGTAGCATGATCCTGGTGTTCAAGAGTCTTATGGCACCCAACAGTAGCATGATCCTGGTGTTCAAGAGTCTTATGGCACCCAACAGTAGCATGATCCTGGTGTTCAAGAGTCTTATGGCACCCAACAGTAGCATGATCCTGGTGTTCAAGAGTCTTATGGCACCCAACAGTAGCATGATCCTGGTGTTCAAGAGTCTTATGGCACCCAACAGTAGCATGATCCTGGTGTTCAAGAGTCTTATGGCACCCAACAGTAGCATGATCCTGATGTTCAAGAGTCTTATGGCACCCAACAGTAGCATGATCCTGATGTTCAAGAGTCTTATGGCACCCAACAGTAGCATGATCCTGATGTTCAAGAGTCTTATGGCACCCAACAGTAGCATGATCCTGGTGTTCAAGAGTCTTATGGCACCCAACAGTAGCATGATCCTGGTGTTCAAGAGTCTTATGGCACCCAACAGTAGCATGATCCTGGTGTTCAAGAGTCTTATGGCACCCAACAGTAGCATGATCCTGGTGTTCAAGAGTCTTATGGCACCCAACAGTAGCATGATCCTGGTGTTCAAGAGTCTTATGGCACCCAACAGTAGCATGATCCTGGTGTTCAAGAGTCTTATGGCACCCAACAGTAGCATGATCCTGGTGTTCAAGAGTCTTATGGCACCCAACAGTAGCATGATCCTGGTGTTAGCATGATCCTGGTGTTCAAGAGTCTTATGGCACCCAACAGTAGCATGATCCTGGTGTTCAAGAGTCTTATGGCACCCAACAGTAGCATGATCCTGGTGTTCAAGAGTCTTATGGCACCCAACAGTAGCATGATCCTGGTGTTCAAGAGTCTTATGGCACCCAACAGTAGCATGATCCTTGTGTTCAAGAGTCTTATGGCACCCAACAGTAGCATGATCCTGGTGTTCAAGAGTCTTATGGCACCCAACAGTAGCATGATCCTGGTGTTCAAGAGTCTTATGGCACCCAACAGTAGCATGATCCTGGTGTTCAAGAGTCTTATGGCACCCAACAGTAGCATGATCCTGGTGTTCAAGAGTCTTATGGCACCCAACAGTAGCATGATCCTGGTGTTCAAGAGTCTTATGGCACCCAACAGTAGCATGATCCTGGTGTTCAAGAGTCTTATGGCACCCAACAGTAGCATGATCCTGGTGTTCAAGAGTCTTATGGCACCCAACAGTAGCATGATCCTGGTGTTCAAGAGTCTTATGGCACCCAACAGTAGCATGATCCTGGTGTTCAAGAGTCTTATGGCACCCAACAGTAGCATGATCCTGGTGTTCAAGAGTCTTATGGCACCCAACAGTAGCATGATCCTGGTGTTCAAGAGTCTTATGGCACCCAACAGTAGCATGATCCTGGTGTTCAAGAGTCTTATGGCACCCAACAGTAGCATGATCCTGGTGTTCAAGAGTCTTATGGCACCCAACAGTAGCATGATCCTGGTGTTCAAGAGTCTTATGGCACCCAACAGTAGCATGATCCTGGTGTTCAAGAGTCTTATGGCACCCAACAGTAGCATGATCCTGGTGTTCAAGAGTCTTATGGCACCCAACAGTAGCATGATCCTGGTGTTCAAGAGTCTTATGGCACCCAACAGTAGCATGATGGCACACAACAGTAGCATGATCCTGGTGTTCAAGAGTCTTATGGCACCCAACAGTAGCATGATCCTGGTGTTCAAGAGTCTTATGGCACCCAACAGTAGCATGATCCTGGTGTTCAAGAGTCTTATGGCACCCAACAGTAGCATGATCCTGGTGTTCAAGAGTCTTATGGCACCCAACAGTAGCATGATCCTGGTGTTCAAGAGTCTTATGGCACCCAACAGTAGCATGATCCTGGTGTTCAAGAGTCTTATGGCACCCAACAGTAGCATGATCCTGGTGTTCAAGAGTCTTATGGCACCCAACAGTAGCATGATCCTGGTGTTCAAGAGTCTTATGGCACCCAACAGTAGCATGATCCTGGTGTTCAAGAGTCTTATGGCACCCAACAGTAGCATGATCCTGGTGTTCAAGAGTCTTATGGCACCCAACAGTAGCATGATCCTGGTGTTCAAGAGTCTTATGGCACCCAACAGTAGCATGATCCTGGTGTTCAAGAGTCTTATGGCACCCAACAGTAGCATGATCCTGGTGTTCAAGAGTCTTATGGCACCCAACAGTAGCATGATCCTGGTGTTCAAGAGTCTTATGGCACCCAACAGTAGCATGATCCTGGTGTTCAAGAGTCTTATGGCACCCAACAGTAGCATGATCCTGGTGTTCAAGAGTCTTATGGCACCCAACAGTAGCATGATCCTGGTGTTCAAGAGTCTTATGGCACCCAACAGTAGCATGATCCTGGTGTTCAAGAGTCTTATGGCACCCAACAGTAGCATGATCCTGGTGTTCAAGAGTCTTATGGCACCCAACAGTAGCATGATCCTGGTGTTCAAGAGTCTTATGGCACCCAACAGTAGCATGATCCTGGTGTTCAAGAGTCTTATGGCACCCAACAGTAGCATGATCCTGGTGTTCAAGAGTCTTATGGCACCCAACAGTAGCATGATCCTGGTGTTCAAGAGTCTTATGGCACCCAACAGTAGCATGATCCTGGTGTTCAAGAGTCTTATGGCACCCAACAGTAGCATGATCCTGGTGTTCAAGAGTCTTATGGCACCCAACAGTAGCATGATCCTGGTGTTCAAGAGTCTTATGGCACCCAACAGTAGCATGATCCTGGTGTTCAAGAGTCTTATGGCACCCAACAGTAGCATGATCCTGGTGTTCAAGAGTCTTATGGCACCCAACAGTAGCATGATCCTGGTGTTCAAGAGTCTTATGGCACCCAACAGTAGCATGATCCTGGTGTTCAAGAGTCTTATGGCACCCAACAGTAGCATGATCCTGGTGTTCAAGAGTCTTATGGCACCCAACAGTAGCATGATCCTGGTGTTCAAGAGTCTTATGGCACCCAACAGTAGCATGATCCTGGTGTTCAAGAGTCTTATGGCACCCAACAGTAGCATGATCCTGGTGTTCAAGAGTCTTATGGCACCCAACAGTAGCATGATCCTGGTGTTCAAGAGTCTTATGGCACCCAACAGTAGCATGATCCTGGTGTTCAAGAGTCTTATGGCACCCAACAGTAGCATGATCCTGGTGTTCAAGAGTCTTATGGCACCCAACAGTAGCATGATCCTGGTGTTCAAGAGTCTTATGGCACCCAACAGTAGCATGATCCTGGTGTTCAAGAGTCTTATGGCACCCAACAGTAGCATGATCCTGGTGTTCAAGAGTCTTATGGCACCCAACAGTAGCATGATCCTGGTGTTCAAGAGTCTTATGGCACCCAACAGTAGCATGATCCTGGTGTTCAAGAGTCTTATGGCACCCAACAGTAGCATGATCCTGGTGTTCAAGAGTCTTATGGCACCCAACAGTAGCATGATCCTGGTGTTCAAGAGTCTTATGGCACCCAACAGTAGCATGATCCTGGTGTTCAAGAGTCTTATGGCACCCAACAGTAGCATGATCCTGGTGTTCAAGAGTCTTATGGCACCCAACAGTAGCATGATCCTGGTGTTCAAGAGTCTTATGGCACCCAACAGTAGCATGATCCTGGTGTTCAAGAGTCTTATGGCACCCAACAGTAGCATGATCCTGGTGTTCAAGAGTCTTATGGCACCCAACAGTAGCATGATCCTGGTGTTCAAGAGTCTTATGGCACCCAACAGTAGCATGATCCTGGTGTTCAAGAGTCTTATGGCACCCAACAGTAGCATGATCCTGGTGTTCAAGAGTCTTATGGCACCCAACAGTAGCATGATCCTGGTGTTCAAGAGTCTTATGGCACCCAACAGTAGCATGATCCTGGTGTTCAAGAGTCTTATGGCACCCAACAGTAGCATGATCCTGGTGTTCAAGAGTCTTATGGCACCCAACAGTAGCATGATCCTGGTGTTCAAGAGTCTTATGGCACCCAACAGTAGCATGATCCTGGTGTTCAAGAGTCTTATGGCACCCAACAGTAGCATGATCCTGGTGTTCAAGAGTCTTATGGCACCCAACAGTAGCATGATCCTGGTGTTCAAGAGTCTTATGGCACCCAACAGTAGCATGATCCTGGTGTTCAAGAGTCTTATGGCACCCAACAGTAGCATGATCCTGGTGTTCAAGAGTCTTATGGCACCCAACAGTAGCATGATCCTGGTGTTCAAGAGTCTTATGGCACCCAACAGTAGCATGATCCTGGTGTTCAAGAGTCTTATGGCACCCAACAGTAGCATGATCCTGGTGTTCAAGAGTCTTATGGCACCCAACAGTAGCATGATCCTGGTGTTCAAGAGTCTTATGGCACCCAACAGTAGCATGATCCTGGTGTTCAAGAGTCTTATGGCACCCAACAGTAGCATGATCCTGGTGTTCAAGAGTCTTATGGCACCCAACAGTAGCATGATCCTGGTGTTCAAGAGTCTTATGGCACCCAACAGTAGCATGATCCTGGTGTTCAAGAGTCTTATGGCACCCAACAGTAGCATGATCCTGGTGTTCAAGAGTCTTATGGCACCCAACAGTAGCATGATCCTGGTGTTCAAGAGTCTTATGGCACCCAACAGTAGCATGATCCTGGTGTTCAAGAGTCTTATGGCACCCAACAGTAGCATGATCCTGGTGTTCAAGAGTCTTATGGCACCCAACAGTAGCATGATCCTGGTGTTCAAGAGTCTTATGGCACCCAACAGTAGCATGATCCTGGTGTTCAAGAGTCTTATGGCACCCAACAGTAGCATGATCCTGGTGTTCAAGAGTCTTATGGCACCCAACAGTAGCATGATCCTGGTGTTCAAGAGTCTTATGGCACCCAACAGTAGCATGATCCTGGTGTTCAAGAGTCTTATGGCACCCAACAGTAGCATGATCCTGGTGTTCAAGAGTCTTATGGCACCCAACAGTAGCATGATCCTGGTGTTCAAGAGTCTTATGGCACCCAACAGTAGCATGATCCTGGTGTTCAAGAGTCTTATGGCACCCAACAGTAGCATGATCCTGGTGTTCAAGAGTCTTATGGCACCCAACAGTAGCATGATCCTGGTGTTCAAGAGTCTTATGGCACCCAACAGTAGCATGATCCTGGTGTTCAAGAGTCTTATGGCACCCAACAGTAGCATGATCCTGGTGTTCAAGAGTCTTATGGCACCCAACAGTAGCATGATCCTGGTGTTCAAGAGTCTTATGGCACCCAACAGTAGCATGATCCTGGTGTTCAAGAGTCTTATGGCACCCAACAGTAGCATGATCCTGGTGTTCAAGAGTCTTATGGCACCCAACAGTAGCATGATCCTGGTGTTCAAGAGTCTTATGGCACCCAACAGTAGCATGATCCTGGTGTTCAAGAGTCTTATGGCACCCAACAGT
The DNA here is from genome assembly GCF_038502225.1 of Cherax quadricarinatus. Lineage (NCBI taxonomy): Eukaryota > Metazoa > Arthropoda > Malacostraca > Decapoda > Parastacidae > Cherax > Cherax quadricarinatus. The sequence continues at coordinate 21,362 of NW_027199355.1, read as the reverse complement.
AGCATGATCCTGGTGTTCAAGAGTCTTATGGCACCCAACAGTAGCATGATCCTGGTGTTCAAGAGTCTTATGGCACCCAACAGTAGCATGATCCTGGTGTTCAAGAGTCTTATGGCACCCAACAGTAGCATGATCCTGGTGTTCAAGAGTCTTATGGCACCCAACAGTAGCATGATCCTGGTGTTCAAGAGTCTTATGGCACCCAACAGTAGCATGATCCTGGTGTTCAAGAGTCTTATGGCACCCAACAGTAGCATGATCCTGGTGTTCAAGAGTCTTATGGCACCCAACAGTAGCATGATCCTGGTGTTCAAGAGTCTTATGGCACCCAACAGTAGCATGATCCTGGTGTTCAAGAGTCTTATGGCACCCAACAGTAGCATGATCCTGGTGTTCAAGAGTCTTATGGCACCCAACAGTAGCATGATCCTGGTGTTCAAGAGTCTTATGGCACCCAACAGTAGCATGATCCTGGTGTTCAAGAGTCTTATGGCACCCAACAGTAGCATGATCCTGGTGTTCAAGAGTCTTATGGCACCCAACAGTAGCATGATCCTGGTGTTCAAGAGTCTTATGGCACCCAACAGTAGCATGATCCTGGTGTTCAAGAGTCTTATGGCACCCAACAGTAGCATGATCCTGGTGTTCAAGAGTCTTATGGCACCCAACAGTAGCATGATCCTGGTGTTCAAGAGTCTTATGGCACCCAACAGTAGCATGATCCTGGTGTTCAAGAGTCTTATGGCACCCAACAGTAGCATGATCCTGGTGTTCAAGAGTCTTATGGCACCCAACAGTAGCATGATCCTGGTGTTCAAGAGTCTTATGGCACCCAACAGTAGCATGATCCTGGTGTTCAAGAGTCTTATGGCACCCAACAGTAGCATGATCCTGGTGTTCAAGAGTCTTATGGCACCCAACAGTAGCATGATCCTGGTGTTCAAGAGTCTTATGGCACCCAACAGTAGCATGATCCTGGTGTTCAAGAGTCTTATGGCACCCAACAGTAGCATGATCCTGGTGTTCAAGAGTCTTATGGCACCCAACAGTAGCATGATCCTGGTGTTCAAGAGTCTTATGGCACCCAACAGTAGCATGATCCTGGTGTTCAAGAGTCTTATGGCACCCAACAGTAGCATGATCCTGGTGTTCAAGAGTCTTATGGCACCCAACAGTAGCATGATCCTGGTGTTCAAGAGTCTTATGGCACCCAACAGTAGCATGATCCTGGTGTTCAAGAGTCTTATGGCACCCAACAGTAGCATGATCCTGGTGTTCAAGAGTCTTATGGCACCCAACAGTAGCATGATCCTGGTGTTCAAGAGTCTTATGGCACCCAACAGTAGCATGATCCTGGTGTTCAAGAGTCTTATGGCACCCAACAGTAGCATGATCCTGGTGTTCAAGAGTCTTATGGCACCCAACAGTAGCATGATCCTGGTGTTCAAGAGTCTTATGGCACCCAACAGTAGCATGATCCTGGTGTTCAAGAGTCTTATGGCACCCAACAGTAGCATGATCCTGGTGTTCAAGAGTCTTATGGCACCCAACAGTAGCATGATCCTGGTGTTCAAGAGTCTTATGGCACCCAACAGTAGCATGATCCTGGTGTTCAAGAGTCTTATGGCACCCAACAGTAGCATGATCCTGGTGTTCAAGAGTCTTATGGCACCCAACAGTAGCATGATCCTGGTGTTCAAGAGTCTTATGGCACCCAACAGTAGCATGATCCTGGTGTTCAAGAGTCTTATGGCACCCAACAGTAGCATGATCCTGGTGTTCAAGAGTCTTATGGCACCCAACAGTAGCATGATCCTGGTGTTCAAGAGTCTTATGGCACCCAACAGTAGCATGATCCTGGTGTTCAAGAGTCTTATGGCACCCAACAGTAGCATGATCCTGGTGTTCAAGAGTCTTATGGCACCCAACAGTAGCATGATCCTGGTGTTCAAGAGTCTTATGGCACCCAACAGTAGCATGATCCTGGTGTGATTTCAAGAGTCTTATGGCACCCAACAGTAGCATGATCCTGGTGTTCAAGAGTCTTATGGCACCCAACAGTAGCATGATCCTGGTGTTCAAGAGTCTTATGGCACCCAACAGTAGCATGATCCTGGTGTTCAAGAGTCTTATGGCACCCAACAGTAGCATGATCCTGGTGTTCAAGAGTCTTATGGCACCCAACAGTAGCATGATCCTGGTGTTCAAGAGTCTTATGGCACCCAACAGTAGCATGATCCTGGTGTTCAAGAGTCTTATGGCACCCAACAGTAGCATGATCCTGGTGTTCAAGAGTCTTATGGCAGCCAACAGTAGCATGATCCTGGTGTTCAAGAGTCTTATGGCACCCAACAGTAGCATGATCCTGGTGTTCAAGAGTCTTATGGCACCCAACAGTAGCATGATCCTGGTGTTCAAGAGTCTTATGGCACCCAACAGTAGCATGATCCTGGTGTTCAAGAGTCTTATGGCAGCCAACAGTAGCATGATCCTGGTGTTCAAGAGTCTTATGGCACCCAACAGTAGCATGATCCTGGTGTTCAAGAGTCTTATGGCACCCAACAGTAGCATGATCCTGGTGTTCAAGAGTCTTATGGCACCCAACAGTAGCATGATCCTGGTGTTCAAGAGTCTTATGGCACCCAACAGTAGCATGATCCTGGTGTTCAAGAGTCTTATGGCACCCAACAGTAGCATGATCCTGGTGTTCAAGAGTCTTATGGCAGCCAACAGTAGCATGATCCTGGTGTTCAAGAGTCTTATGGCACCCAACAGTAGCATGATCCTGGTGTTCAAGAGTCTTATGGCAGCCAACAGTAGCATGATCCTGGTGTTCAAGAGTCTTATGGCACCCAACAGTAGCATGATCCTGGTGTTCAAGAGTCTTATGGCACCCAACAGTAGCATGATCCTGGTGTTCAAGAGTCTTATGGCAGCCAACAGTAGCATGATCCTGGTGTTCAAGAGTCTTATGGCACCCAACAGTAGCATGATCCTGGTGTTCAAGAGTCTTATGGCACCCAACAGTAGCATGATCCTGGTGTTCAAGAGTCTTATGGCAGCCAACAGTAGCATGATCCTGGTGTTCAAGAGTCTTATGGCACCCAACAGTAGCATGATCCTGGTGTTCAAGAGTCTTATGGCACCCAACAGTAGCATGATCCTGGTGTTCAAGAGTCTTATGGCAGCCAACAGTAGCATGATCCTGGTGTTCAAGAGTCTTATGGCAGCCAACAGTAGCATGATCCTGGTGTTCAAGAGTCTTATGGCACCCAACAGTAGCATGATCCTGGTGTTCAAGAGTCTTATGGCAGCCAACAGTAGCATGATCCTGGTGTTCAAGAAACTACACCAGTGGTGAAATTTGAAGTGGATCTCGTTAGTCAGTCTCCAGTTTTGGCACAGATTTCACCGATTTCATTTTTTTTATCTATTTTACTACATAAACAAATTTGACTACACGCAAAGGAAATATAATGGTTACCATCCTGGCCCTAAAATGTGTCAGCCAAAATATACTGAATCTTTTCTAAAGAAGTAAACTGAAATTTATTTGTCCATTTTACAAATAAAATGGACAAATCTGCCCATATACGTTTCAATTTCAATCTTCACCATCGTCGACTTAGGAGGCGCCTGGCTAGAACGTCTGAGATTACGCCACTGAGGTTTTAGGAAGTTATCTCAGCCATTCCAGGATGCTGGGAATGGTTTTAACAATTTAGGTCAGAGGCGACGTAAGCATGCTAGTTGTTCCAAGAATTTGGGCCTAGTTACCATACACCAATTTTGAAAATTCGAAGCCGATTGCATGAGGCGTTTTCGAGTTATGGACGAAATGGAATCGAGAAGTCAGAGGAAGATAAACAAAAATGAAAAGTTAAGCGGCCTCTTAAAGGTGCCCCACCGGGGGTACCAAACAATGGGTACCTCTTAAAGGTGCCCCACCGGGGGTACCAAACAATGGGTACCTCTTAAAGGTGCCCCACTGGGGGGTACCAAACAATGGGTACCTCTTAAAGGTGCCCCACCGGGGGTACCAAACAATGGGTCCACCTCAGGAGTCTATAATGCGTACTCATTACCTCGGTGAAGCAAATAAACTGGTTCACGCACGAGAAAATCTTAAGATTTCTCTTGTCAGCAGTGTGAATATTTATTTTCTCTCACCACACCACTTTATTATATTGCCTGCTTGATTTTTTTCTGTCTTTGGTGGCGTGTTTGTGTGTGGGTACTCACTTGTATCTACTCACACATGTGTGTTCACCATATGTACTCAATCATATGTGCTCATCTATATGTACTCGCCCATATGTGCTCACCTGATGTACTCACCCACATATGTTCACCTGTATGTACTCACACATGTGCTCACCTGTATGTACTCAAACATATATGCTTGCCTGTATGTACTCACACGTATGTGCTCACCTTAATATACTTGCCTGAATGTGGTATCAGCGGTCGAATATTAGCTCATTGCCCCTGCACTCTATTTGTGGGTAGCCAGATTCACTCCCTCCTGGCCTCGTGGGCCATATCGTACCTGCTCTTAAAACTATGCATAAAGCCTAACTTAACCATTTCTTAGTCTTCTCTGCGTCTGTCCTCTTCCCGACCAACCAGGGACATCCCGGTGGCTTATCTTTATCCGTATCTGTTTACTGACTCTCAAAGAATTTTTGCCTGTTCATCATGCATTTCTTCCAGGTATTTTGTATGTTAATATCAAGTCTTCTTGTTTTTTTCTGTCCTGCTCATTACGTTGGTGTACTTACCTATTTGTGGTTGCTGGTATCGAGTCACAGTTCCTGGCCCCACCTCTTCGCTGGTTGATACTAGGCCCACTCTCTCGCTGCTCCATGAGCTTTATCATATCTCTTCTTAAAACTATGTATGCATCCTGCCTCCTCTGCTTCAGTCTCCAGACTGCTCCACTTTCTTAACTCTGTGACTGAAGAAATAGTTCCTAACATACTTTTGACTCATTTTAGTCTACAATTTACAGTTGTGCTCCCCTGTTGCTGTGTCTCATCTCTGAAACATCCTGTCCCTATCCAACTTGTCAATTCCTCTCAGTATTTTATATGTCGTTATCATGTCATCCCTATCCCTCCTCTACTCCAGTGTCATCACGTCAATTTCCATTAACCTCTACCTATAGGCCATACCCCTTAGCTCCGGGACTAGTCTTGTTGCAAACCTTTCCGCTTTCTTTAATTTCTTCACGTGCTTGACCAGGTGTGGGTTCCATACTGGTCCTGCATACTCCAACATGGGCCTGACGTACACGGTGTACAGAGTCTTGAATGTTTTCTTATTAAGGTGTCGAAACGCTATTCTTAGGTTTGTCAGACGCCCATATGCTACAGCAGTTATTTGGTTGATGTGTGCCTCAGGAGATGTGCTCGGTATTATACTCACCCCAAGATCCTTTTCCTTGAGTGAGGTTTTGCAGTCTTTGGCCCCCTAACCTGTGCTCAGTTGCGGTCATCTTTCACCTTCCCCAATCTTCATGACTTTGCACTTGGTGGGGTTAAACTCCAGGAGCCAGTTGCTGGACCAGGCATACAGTCTGTCCAGATCCCTTTGTAGTCCTGCCTAATCCTCATACGTTTGAATTCTTCGCATTATCTTTGTTACACCATTTTGTTCATTTTAAGTAGACTGTTTCTACTTGTTATTATCACAATGGTATACTTTTACATGTTATTTTTGCTATTTCACTTAATATTATATTCAGGAGTAATTCCATTAGTAGCTAAAATGGATTTACTCGACTTTATAATATTATCTGGTCGTATTACTTAGCTTTGTATATAGGTAGGTTGTTTAATTAGTGTCAACTGCTGGTGCGACCTGGCCAAGCACCAGTAGGTGTTTTGAGCTGCTCAACCCCTGCTCCGACCGAGACAAAGTGGGCTGGTAAAGCCTCACTGAATTCAGTTCATACCTTCCTCTGGACCAGGAAGGGTCTAGGGGAGTATCCACCTCTAAAACCAACATTCGCCTCCCTAGAAAATCCCAGGAATTTTCGGGAACTCATTGCTAAGACTTATCTTGGTTGGAGAAGGCGGTTAAGAAGCTCTTAGAGAAAGTGAAGCCAAGTGAGCAAGCCTCTGTAGTGTAAGAGAACTTATTGTAAAGTGAACCCCTATTATAAGAAATCTATTAATGTGTTCGAGTTTTTAGGCAACGCCTGTGCATGTACATATACTAATATTTCGTGATTCGCTCAGAGCCATTTGTAAATACTTGACCTAGTACTGTGATGTTTTAATGAGAAATGGTAGAAGTATTCTACTTGTAGTGCAAAATATGAGAAGGTGGATTTAAGTGATTATTATGATTATTAATAAATTAAATAGAAACTAAGAAAATTCCTTTTCCTCTCTTGGTGAAGACCCCTAGACGTACTAAGTTTATTTTGTTACGAAAAGTACTATATATAACCCAGGGACCAACTGACTATGTTCGTAACAATCTTCATATCGTCTGCAAACAGGGACACCTCTCAGCCTATCCATTCCATCAGTCATTCACTCATACCAGAAGCAGCACCGGTCCTAGGACTGATCCTTCTTGGAATCCCGCTCGTCAAAGGCGCCCACTCTGACACCTGTGTGTGTTTGTGTGTGTGTTCGCACGTGCGCGTGCTTACTTATAAGCGCTTGCCTATATGAGATTGTTGATATGGAGTCTTAGCTGGAACATTATCAGTAAATATTGGGAAGCGGAAAGTGGTTGGTACGAACGCCATCGCGAATTTTAAACAGGAGAGGACTGGAGACCATGCTCATATCTGGAGAATATTCAACCAGTATGTTAAATTACACTTCAAAATACCTATCACTGTACTGTTATTGAGAAGCGAAGCGGTAATCTTGGAGCTACTATATTAAATCACTATACTATTTAAGGAGAGGCGCTGACCCATAGATGTCACACAGCAACTGTGGAACGGGAGTTCATTATATTAATGGAACACAATACCGGAAAGTAGATGACTAAGGCACATGCGTAAAAATATATTGTGGAATCTTAAGAGGGTTTCTGTGTTAGGAGATCGTTACTGCTTTCACTGTCGAAATGAAATAATAATTATTGTGGCCTTACAAATACCTACGTACATTCTTTACTGGACAGTAATGGGCGAAGGACCAACAAGTGTCACCATGCACGGATTGCAACTAACTTGCATATGAAGACTGACCCTAGCTGAAGTTAAATCCCAGATGGCTTGCCCTTCCTTGGTTGATCCTTATGGTATTTTTCTCGGAATATGGATGTGCTGATAAAGACTGGTGCATGTTATTAATGATAAATTGAAAAATCTGTAGTAAAGGCAAGACGTGGGTTTTGCCAGCGAGTTATCTCTCTCTCTCTCATTCATTGTGCTCATTAAATCTGTTTTATATACGTAGAATTAAGCCAGTATTATTACTTTGCATTTATGTATTTTCTATAGTTTTTGCCTCATTTTTACATTCGTTATCTTTTGTTTCTCTTACAGTTGCTATGACTATGTATGAATCACCCCTTAGTGGATCAGATGCTACTGTTAATATACATAACATGTCTCATGACCGTAATGGTTTGCATGTATTCGCAGTGCTGCTAACAATGTGTTTGGTGGTTCAGCTTGTGAGGGCTGTGTAATTAAACTGTGTTATGTATTGACACTCTGGATGCCCTCCAGTAGGTCTGGTGTATTTAGTGTAGAGTAGGTAGGTAGGTAGGTAGGTACTGTGTTTCTTCCTTACCAGGAAATACAGTACCTCTTATCTTAATACCCAAACTGCATTGGTTGATGGATCTGATTAATGACGCCCACGTACGCGTGTTACACGGCGCAGTCCTTTATACTCTGCACCAAATACACCAGTACTAATGGATTTCCCAGGTCACCCAGAATGTCAACACACAATTAAGGCATTGTTTGTCACGTTGGGATTCTCGCAGACTTCCTTAGCACAGCCCTAACCGACTGGGCCATTCACTCAGACATGGGAGGCATGCCAGCTCCTTCGAAGCAACCCATACACACTACCCTAAATCATGGGGAAAACATTGTTGTGTGACCAAGGCCACCGGCACAGTGTGTGCTAGGACCACTGACAGTTTAGTGCCACTTACACTAAATTGTCCACAGAGAGCTATGCCCCCGACAGAGACCCCAGCCTTGCGACACCGCAAGGATGTGAAGATAGCTCAACAACGTATCAAGGGCGCTATAATCCATGACCTTGTTTGACCAGGTCAACCCCCCTCCTCCCCCCTTGTGTGGAAAATCATGCAGCTTTTGATTTCCAGAGCCGTTAAACCTCCCTAAGTTGGGGGAAGCGGTAAAGGGAAAGAGCAGATCCATCTATTCCTATGAGCGTGTGCCACATTTCCCTTTCCATTCTTAATTTATAAGACTAATCTAGTAATGAAGTTTCCATAGGCTAATGTATTATACACTACTACTTATATGTATTTAAGCTAAGTTAGAGTTAGATTAATACAGCTTAGTATTTACATCACCTCTCACAACCTACTCAACTGTAAACAGCGGGCATTTATTCCAACCCACCATGAGTGCCCTCTGCCTACCGGACAGTTACTAAAAATCTCACTGCTATACCAGCCAGTTGCACGACATAATACAAGCATCTCAGGTGTCCCAAAGGATGATCAGTTCTCCTATACTACACAAGTACCTAGGGTATCATTAATGTGCATTCCTTGTATTTAATTGGGGCCGATTGTGAAGGGTCTTGCCACATCTGGCCCACCAGAGATTCAGCATATCTGCGGGTGGCTCACCACACTCTGCCCCATGTGTAAACTAAAGGTAAGAATTCAGACAAACAGAAATGGGAAGGCAGGTTTCTGGGCTGAATACCATAATTGACTTTACTGGATCACTGACCTAATCAGTCATAACCCACAGACACCCTCTATTCAACTCAGTTTTTTCTGGAACATTGGAATCAGTGGAGAACATGTTAAGACATGAATTGGCTACTGGTAAATATCTCAGAAGCACTTCAAAGATCAAACTATGGCTAAAGCTTTCTGCTCAGTTATGGTATAATGTTCAGCCGTGGTTATTTTTGGTATTAGTCATCTGAGCTAGGATAGCACCTATGACTATGGAACTAGCGTCTTTTGTCAGAGAAAAAGCTTTTTAAAATCTGGAAAAATTAACTCAAGAACAGAATTCAACTTGTTTTTTAAAGTCTAAAATGTCCTTTCTTGACGGAAACTCCAAATAATAGAAGCATCCTTCCTAACCATCTCATAGGACCTGCAATAGAAGAAAAAATTGCAATGAAACCTCTATAGACACCTGCTACGTACACAAAGGCTCTTACGGCATCAGTAGTTGTTGCTGGAAAATTCTGAACGGCAATTACTTTACATAGGTCAGTCGTAACCTCTCTAGAAGTGACTATGTGACCAAGAAACTTGATCTCTGATTTTGCGAACTGACATTTAGAGATTTTAATGTTTAAATAGGTTTATTTAAGCTTACCGACCATCAAACATAATCTTTTGAGATGAGTTTCCATTGCTTAATCTTTGGACATGACAATCACATCATCCAAGTACACCATGAGGCTTCGAAATATGTTCATGAGCATCAAGAATGATGAAGGCCATTCTAAGAAATGAAAATGACCTGTAGGAGTGGAAAAGGCTGTTAGATCTTGGCTGTCCTCATGAAGAAGGAATTGCCAAAACCCTTTAACAAATCTAGAGATGAAAACGCTTTGCTGTCTCCTATGTTACATTATAAATCACCTGGAACAGGAATTGGGAAATGATCTGAAATTGTTTTAGAATTCAACTTCCTAAAATCAATTACTGGGCGCCAAGTACCATCTTTCTTGAATGATAAAATCACAGGCGCATTCCACGTTAAATTGCTATGAGCAATGACATCGTCATCAAGCATCTGGTTGACTAACTCTTCCGTTATAGAAATTTGTGAAAAGTAGTTTGTACGTAGGTATATATAGGCCTGGTACCATGTTCAAGTGAAATACTATGGGGCAGTAAATTTGTTAAAACACATACAACAAATTCGTGACTTCTGGGGAAAGTCAGTAGGAGCTGAATCTTTTCCTCTACCGTTGGAACAGACGGACTCTTCCCGGGAGAAAGAGCACCAACCTACTGGTATGGTGACAACACGTCCCCTACCTGAACAGGATATAGTAGTGAATAATGTCAATGAGGGCGTTGTTTGCTCTGAGGTGGTCACTCTGACTAGCAGTATTTTCTATGAACATATATAGATCTTCTTATCTCGTACAATATGCAAAGATGGTTTGACAAACCCTTCATCCTGCATGAATTACTGTCAGCCTCTATATTATCTCTATCTGGATCACGAGAAACATCTGAGAGCAGGACTGACGATACAAGGAATGCCTGTGTACAACATCGCAATTCACACAACCATTTAATTAACTACAGAAACTCAAGACTTATCGCCACAGAAGACAACACTCAATACCGAAGAATCCTGGAATCATCGCTTATCTCTATAACCAACAATTTCAACCAGAACAACGGCTTCTATAACATAGCTGAACCACTCGCCAAGAAACTTCTTCATCGCTATCCCACATAAGAACATAGAACACTGCAGAAGGTCTACTCACAACTTGTCCAATACCCCTGCCAAGCTACCCAAGACTCTATAACTCCACCCGGTAGATCATCAGATGCAGCATTCTCCACCTGACCTCAACATTCTGAACATGACTATAAATACTCCCGTACCTTCCACCCCAGGTAGATCTGTGTGTGACTTGAAAAAGCCCACTGTGTGGGTGAAACGTTGTCAATAAAGGATCATATTATACTGCATATGTGTTTATATTTCCAGTATGATACATTACACAGAGGGCTATCTTGGGTGCGGCGTTGCTTCTAAACAACCCAGCAATTTGTAGCAATATGTCCTTTCTTGCCACAATTGTAACACTTTCTAGGACTATTGTTACTGTGATTGTTTTCAGCGCTAGGGAATGAGTACTCGTTGCTCTATTCTTAGAAAGGGGGAAGGGACTGATCATAAGACTCGTCTTGAGAATTACTAGATACCACACAGATAATAAGCGTGTTGATGTAGCTGACCCTTAGAGTTTAGAATCCCTCAAAGGAGGTTCCTTGATGATGGTGAGGGGCTCTTGATCAAGGAAATTAGATTTATGCTCCAGTTCCCTGAATTAAGCCTGAATACCTTCCATCCTCCCTCTCCCCACAGGCGCTGTATAATCCTACGGGTTTAGCGCTTCCCCATGATTATAGTAACAACAACAATAATTAGAGTTTAGAATCTGAAGAAGGAAAGTACCTGGATCAGCAATTGATCGCACTTTTAGTAGAACTGCAATTCGTTCCATACCTACGGTAAGCAGATTATCTGAGAATTATGTAAAGCAGAAAGTTGCAATATGTACTTGATAGCACATGTGCTATCAAGCAATATGTTGTGCAATATGTGCTTGATAGCATATACTGCACAACGAGCTAGTAACCTTCGCGTATGAAGGTTGAAGACTTCATTGATGCTGAAATTCCTCTTAGCAATTTGTCTAGACAGTACGAAAATTTTGCAAGAGATTCATGATAAGCTGGTTCAGTTCCTCAGCAATACAAATAGATCAGAAACAGTTGATGGTAAATAATACACACGAAAGAATTCATGCTGTGGCCAACGAGTAAAATCATTGCATTGACGCACGAAATCGCAATGACACGATTGCAAACAAACCATACCACAGGTGGGGTTAGAACCCGCGATCAGAGAGTCACAAAACTTCAGACAGACGCATTAGCCAATGGACCAGCTAGCTACAATATGCTTCATCCAACTAGGTAGCTAGCTGGTCCAGTGGCTAACGCGTCGGTCTGCAGTTTTGTGACTCTCTTATCGCGGGTTCTACCCCCATCCGTGGTATGGTTTCATCGCAATGACGAGAGTTTATGAGAACACTAGCATCTATACACGAAAGAGCGAGTTTAATTGTACAACCCTCACAAGCTGAACCACCAAACACATTGTTAGCGGCACTGCGATACATGCAAACCAGTAATCAGGGTTACCTGGACGTTCACCATAAATATGAACATCATATAGTGGTTCCCAGTAATAAATGAAAAGTTTATTTACTCTCTGCTTCATGTTAGAAGGTAAAGAACCATTACGGTCATGAGACATGTTTGTGTCATGAGTCGTGGTATGTATATTTACAGTAGCATCTGATCCACTAAGGGGTGATTCAAACATAGTCATAGCAGTTGTAAGAAAAACAAGACAACGAATATAAAAATGAGGTAAAAATCAATAGAAATTACATGAAAGGAAATTATTAACACTGGATTAATTATGCATATATGAAACAAAGATTTAATGAACACAATGAATGAGAGAGATAACTCACTGACAACCCGCGTCTTGCCTCGAGATTCTGCACTGGACTGGCTACTAACCACACAGGAGAGTGGGGGTTATTAACCTGGGGGGGATAGGGACAACGGTGACACCCCTCACCAACCGTTTCTAACTGTTGTATCAGATACATTGGTCCATATATTTATCTTACACAAGCAAATTAATCGTTGACAACACGTTCAGTACCTTGTTTCAAAAACCCTTCATAAGTATCAAAGAACCTGTCTTGAAGAACTATTTTATTGAAGAACTATAGTTGACTCTGTCACCAGGATTTGATTTGAGAGGAAATTTATAGTTTATGATTATGTTATTAGGAGAGTCCTCACACTGTCACTCTTGTCAAATCCCAAAATAGGTAGCATATTGCTTAATCCTTACTTTAAGAACACTAGTAAATAATTATAATTAACCTTCCCTCTAGGCTACAGATTTTTCAGTTTATCATTAAATACATGCACCAGTATTTATCAGCACTGGGTTCCATATTCCGGGAAAAATACCTTCAGAATCAACCAAGCAAGGCCTAGTCATCTGGGATTTAACTTCAGCTAGGGTCCGTCTCCATGTGTGTGCATGGTGACACTTGTTGGTCCTTCGCCCATTACTGTCTGAGAAAGAATGTACGTAGATATTTGTGAGGCCACAATAATTATTATTTCAGTTCAACGAGAAAGCAGTAACAATCTCATATTAAGATTCCATGATTCACTTTTAAGTAAATGATGGAAGGTAGTGAGGTGTTCAAAGCAAGAGTGCATTATACGATAGTGGAAAGGATGTTATCAGCATGGTTTTGCGATGAAAAGACGGTTGATGGAGGGGTAGTAGATGATATATTGGATGAGTGTTGAAGGGATAATGGACGATGGGTTAGATGGGTGATGGAGGGGTAGTGGATAATGTCTTGTTTCGGTGATGGAAGGAAAAGCCTTTAATACACATTCATCATTATATTACCGTTAAAACTTGGACTCGATGATGGTTCATAGTTTGACAGGCATAGTTACACAATGACCGTAATCTTTGCAGTATTATGAAATATTATTTTAAGATGCACAATGTTATATATATATATATATAAATATATATATATATATATATATATATATATATATATATATATATATATATATATATATATATATATATAAGAGGCGTGGAGTTAAAAGATAAAGAATCACACATAAAGTGGGAGTTGTCACAGTTGCTCTTTGCTGATGACACTGTGCTCTTGGGAGATTCTGAAGAGAAGTTGCAGAGATTGGTGGATGAATTTGGTAGGGTGTGCAAAAGAAGAAAATTAAAAGTGAATAAAGGAAAGAGTAAGGTTATGAGGGTAACAAAAAGATTAGGTGATGAAAGATTGGATATCAGATTGGAGGGAGAGAGTATGGAGGATGTG
>NW_027199354.1:0-33085 GCF_038502225.1 Cherax quadricarinatus | reverse complement strand
ACTATAGCAAGGTATATTTGTGTGCACATTGGCTACCAGGCTCTCGTGCAGCATCCTTGAAGGTGCACGTAAGTTCCCCCGTCTTAAAATAACAAGTTCACTTTTCCACTATAATCTACCTTGTCCATAATTATTATCGCATTTGCTTCGTACGTTTCGTAAGGTTAAGTCTAGGATCTTTCCTTAAGTCTAGGATCTTTCCTTAAGTCTAGGAACTTTCCTTAATTCAAGTCTAGGATCTTTCCTTAATTCAAGTCTAGGAACTTTCCTTAATTCAAGTCTAGGAACTTTCCTTAATTCAAGTCTAGGATCGTTCCTTAATTCAAGTCTAGGATCTTTCCTTAATTCAAGTCTAGGAACTTTCCTTAATTCAAGTCTAGGATCGTTCCTTAATTCAAGTCTAGGATCTTTCCTTAATTCAAGTCTAGGATCTTTCCTTAATTCAAGTCTAGGATCGTTCCTTAATTCAAGTCTAGGATCGTTCCTTAATTCAAGTCTAGGATCGTTCCTAAATTCGAGTCTAGGATCGTTCCTTAATTCAAGTCTAGGATCTTTCCTCAATTCAAGTCTAGGATCTTTCCTCAATTCAAGTCTAGGATCTTTCCTCAATTCAAGTCTAGGATCTTCCTCAATTCAAGTCTAGGATCTTTCCTCAATTCAAGTCTAGGATCTTTCCTCAATTTAAGTCTAGGATCTTTCTTCAATTCAAGTCTAGGATCTTCCCTCAATTCAAGTCTAGGATCTTCCCTCAATTCAAGTCTAGGATCATTCCTCAATTCAAGTCTAGGATCTTCCCTCAATTCAAGTCTAGGATCTTTCCTCAATTCAAGTCTAGGATCTTTCCTTAATTCAAGTCTAGAATCTTTCCTTAAATCAAGTCTAGGATCTTTCCTTAATTGAAGTCTAGGATCTTTCCTTAATTCAAGTCCAGGATCTTTCCTTAATTCAAGTCCAGGATCTTTCCTTAATTCAAGTCCAGGATCTTTCCTTAATTCAAGTCCAGGATCTTTCCTTAATTCAAGTCTAGGATCTTTCCTTAATTCAAGTCTAGGATCTTTCCTTAATTCAAGGCTAGGATCTTTCCTTAATTCAAGTCTAGGATCTTTCCTTAATTCAAGTCTAGGATCTTTCCTTAATTCAAGTCTAGGATCTTTCCTTAATTCAAATCCAGGATCTTTCCTTAATTCAAGTCTAGGATCTTTCCTTAATTCAAGTCTAGGATCTTTCCTTAGTTCAAGTCTAGGATCGTTCCTTAATTCAAGTCTAGGATCTTTCCATAATTCAAGTCTAGGATCTTTCCTTAATTCAAGTCTAGGATCTTTCCTTAATTCAAGTCTAGGATCTTTCCTTAATTCAAGTCTAGGATCTTTCCTCAATTCAAGTCTAGGATCTTTCCTCAATTCAAGTCTAGGATCTTTCCACAATTCAAGTCTAGGATCTTCCCTCAATTCAAGTCTAGGATCTTTCCTCAATTCAAGTCTAGGATCTTTCCACAATTCAAGTCTAGGATCTTCCCTCAATTCAAGTCTAGGATCTTTCCTCAATTCAAGTCTAGGATCTTTCCTTAATTCAAGTCTAGGATCTTTCCTTAATTCAAGTCTAGGATCTTTCCTTAATTCAAGTCTAGGATCTTTCCTTAATTCAAGTCTAGGATCTTTCCTTAATTCAAGTCCAGGATCTTTCCTTAATTCAAGTCCAGGATCTTTCCTTAATTCAAGTCCAGGATCTTTCCTTAATTCAAGTCTAGGATCTTTCCTCAATTCAAGTCTAGGATCTTTCCTTAATTCAAGTCTAGGATCTTTCCTTAATTCAAGTCTAGGATCTTTCCTTAATTCAAGTCTAGGATCTTTCCTTAATTCAAGTCTAGGATCGTTCCTTAATTCAAGTCTAGGATCTTTCCTTAATTCAAGTCTAGGATCTTTCCTTAATTCAAGTCTAGGATCTTTCCTTAATTCAAGTCCAGGATCTTTCCTTAATTCAAGTCCAGGATCTTTCCTTAATTCAAGTCCAGGATCTTTCCTTAATTCAAGTCTAGGATCTTTCCTTAATTCAAGTCTAGGATCTTTCCTTAATTCAAGTCTAGGATCTTTCCTTAATTCAAGTCTAGGATCTTTCCTTAATTCAAGTCTAGGATCTTTCCTTAATTCAAGTCCAGGATCTTTCCTTAATTCAAGTCTAGGATCTTTCCTCAATTCAAGTCTAGGATCTTTCCTCAATTCAAGTCTAGGATCTTTCCTTAATTCAAGTCTAGGATCTTTCCTTAATTCAAGTCCAGGATCTTTCCTTAATTCAAGTCCAGGATCTTTCCTTAATTCAAGTCCAGGATCTTTCCTTAATTCAAGTCCAGGATCTTTCCTTAATTCAAGTCCAGGATCTTTCCTTAATTCAAGTCCAGGATCTTTCCTTAATTCAAGTCCAGGATCTTTCCTTAATTCAAGTCCAGGATCTTTCCTTAATTCAAGTCTAGGATCTTTCCTTAATTCAAGTCCAGGATCTTTCCTTAATTCAAGTCCAGGATCTTTCCTTAATTCAAGTCTAGGATCTTTCCTTAATTCAAGTCCAGGATCTTTCCTTAATTCAAGTCTAGGATCTTTCCTTAATTCAAGTCTAGGATCTTTCCTTAATTCAAGTCTAGGATCTTTCCTTAATTCAAGTCCAGGATCTTTCCTTAATTCAAGTCCAGGATCTTTCCTTAATTCAAGTCTAGGATCTTTCCTTAATTCAAGTCTAGGATCTTTCCTTAATTCATGGTATAACTCAGTGTTGCAGAGGTGTGAGCTTCGCTCACACCTCTGCAACACAGTTGTTCTCAAAGATATGTTGAGTTATACCATGCATTAAATAAAGATTCTAGACTTAATTTTACGAAACAGACAAAGCAAATGCGGTAGTAATTATGGACAAGGTAGATTATAGTGGAAAAATGAACATGTTATGAGGAGACTGGGAAACTTAGGTGCCTGTTTAAGTCTCCCCCTCTTACCCTGCTACCTCCACCTCTACATAGTAGTTACTGACTCTTAAAAAGACTTCAAAGATAATCTCTAACAGGGAAGAAAATTTAAAACTGACATCATTGACACAGTTGTGTTTGAAGGGGTCGAGTTGTAGCGCCTGACCCCAGCCTCTCAACTCTACGGAGCCGTTTTAATTAATGATTTCTGGCCTCCAAGGCACCATCACATCTATTCCTGACACTGGTGACATTCTGGGTTTTGTATATAAAACGGTACAATAATATAATATAATATATATATATATATATATATATATATATATATATATATATATATATATATATATATATATATATATATATATATATTATATATATATATATAATTAACACATCGGCCGATTCCCACCAAGGCAGGGTGGCCCGAAAAAGAAAAATTTTCATCATTCACTCCATCATTGTCTTGCCAGAAGGGTGCTTTACACTACAGTTATGAAACTGCAACATTAACACCCCTCCTTCAGAGTGCAGACACTGTACTTCCCATCTCCAGGACTCAAGTCTGGCCTGCCAGTTTCCCTGAATCCCTTCATAAATGTTACTTTGCTCACACTCCAACAGCACGTATTAAAAACCATTTGTCTCCATTCACTCCTATCAAAATAGCTCATGCACGCTTGCTGGAAGTCCAAGCCCCTCGCACACAAAACCTCCTTTACCCCCTCCCTCCAACCCTTCCTAGGCCTATCTCTACCCAGCCTTCCCTCCACTACAGATTTATACACTCTCAAAGTCATTCTGTTTTCCATTCTCTCTACATGTTCGAACCATCTCAACAAGCCCTCCTCAGCCCTCTGGATAATAGTTTTGGTAATCCCACACCTTCTCCTAATTTCCAAACTACGAATTCTCTGCATTATATTCACACCACACATTACCCTCAGACATGACATCTCCACTGCCTCCAGCCTTCTCCTCGCTGCAACATTCATCACCCACGCTTCACACCCATGCAAGAGTGTTGGTACAACTATACTCTCATACATTCCACTTTTTGCTTCCACAGACAAAGTTCTTTGTTTCTACAGACTCATAACCGCACCACTCACCCTTTTCCTCTCATCAATTCTGCGATTCATCTCATCCTTCATAGACCCATCTGCTGACACATCCACTCCTAAATATCTGAATACATTCACCTCCTCCATACTCTCTCCCTCCAATCTGATACCCAATCTTTCGCCACCTAATCTTTTTTGCTATCCTCATCACCTTACTCTTTCCTATATTCAAATATTCATAATAATAATAATAATAATAATAATAATAATAATAATAATAATAATAATAATAATAATAATAATAATAATAATAATAATAATAATAATAATAAATATATATATATATATATATATATATATATATATATATATATATATATATATATATATATATATATATATATATATATATATATATATATATATACACACACACACACACACACACACACACACACACACACACACACACACACACACACACACACACACACACACACACACACACACACACAAAGCCAGGATGAGCCCATGGTTTACCCAAAGGTGCAGGGAGGCAAAAACCAAGTGTGCTAGGGAATGGAAGAAATATAGAAGGCAAAGGACCCAGGAGAATAAGGAGAACAGTCGTAGAGCCAGAAACGAATATGCACAGATAAGAAGGGAGGCCCAAAGACAATATGAAAATGACATAGCAGCGAAAGCCAAATCTGACCCGAAACTGTTGTACAGCCACATCAGGAGGAAAACAACAGTCAAGGACCAGGTAATCAGGCTAAGGAAGGAAGGAGGAGAGACAACAGGAAATGACCGTGAAGTATGTGAAGAACTCAACAAGAGATTCAAAGAAGTGTTCACAGAGGAGACAGAAGGGACTCCAGAAAGACGGAGAGGTGGGGCACACCACCAAGTGCTGGACACAGTGCACACAACCGAGGAAGAAGTGAAGAGGCTTCTGAGTGAGCTAGATACCTCAAAGGCAATGGGGCCAGATAACATCTCCCCATGGGTATTGAGAGAGGGAGCAGAGGCGCTATGTGTACCCCTAACAACAATATTCAATACATCTATCGAAACAGGGAGATTGCCTGAGGCATGGAAGACAGCAAATGTAGTCCCAATCTTTAAAAAAGGAGACAGACATGAAGCATTAAACTACAGACCAGTGTCACTGACATGTATAGTATGCAAAATCATGGAGAAGATTATCAGGAGAAGAGTGGTGGAACACCTAGAAAGGAATGATCTCATCAACAGCAGCCAGCATGGTTTCAGGGACGGGAAATCCTGTGTCACAAACCTACTGGAGTTCTATGACATGGTGACAGCAATAAGACAAGAGAGAGAGGGGTGGGTGGATTGCATTTTCTTGGACTGCAAGAAGGCGTTTGACACAGTTCCACACAAGAGATTGGTGCAAAAACTGGAGGACCAAGCAGGGATAACAGGGAAGGCACTACAATGGATCAGGGAATACTTGTCAGGAAGACAGCAGCGAGTCATGGTACGTGGCGAGGTGTCAGAGTGGGCACCTGTGACTAGCGGGGTCCCGCAGGGGCCAGTCCTAGGACCAGTGCTGTTTCTGGTATTTGTGAACGACATGACGGAAGGAATAGACTCTGAGGTGTCCCTGTTTGCAGATGACGTGAAGTTGATGAGAAGAATACACTCGATCGAAGACCAGGCAGAACTACAGAGGGATCTGGACAGGCTGCAGACCTGGTCCAGCAATTGGCTCCTGGAGTTCAATCCCACCAAGTGCAAAGTCATGAAGATTGGGGAAGGGCAAAGAAGGCCGCAGACGGAGTACAGTCTAGGGGGTCAGAGACTACAAACCTCACTCAAAGAAAAAGATCTTGGGGTGAGTATAACACCAGGCACATCTCCTGAAGCGCACATCAACCAAATAACTGCTGCAGCATATGGGCGCCTAGCAAACCTCAGAACAGCATTCCGACATCTTAATAAGGAATCGTTCAGGACCCTGTACACCGTATACGTTAGGCCCATATTGGAGTATGCGGCACCAGTTTGGAACCCACACCTAGCCAAGCACGTAAAGAAACTAGAGAAAGTGCAAAGGTTTGCAACAAGACTAGTCCCAGAGCTAAGAGGTATGTCCTACGAGGAGAGGTTAAGGGAAATCAACCTGACGACACTGGAGGACAGGAGAGATAGGGGGGACATGATAACGACATACAAAATACTGAGAGGAATTGACAAGGTGGACAAAGACAGGATGTTCCAGAGATTGGACACAGTAACAAGGGGACACAGTTGGAAGCTGAAGACACAGATGAATCACAGGGATGTTAGGAAGTATTTCTTCAGCCACAGAGTAGTCAGTAAGTGGAATAGTTTGGGAAGCGATGTAGTGGAGGCAGGATCCATACATAGCTTTAAGCAGAGGTATGATAAAGCTCACGGCTCAGGGAGAGTGACCTAGTAGCGATCAGTGAAGAGGCGGGGCCAGGAGCTCGGACTCGACCCCCGCAACCTCAACTAGGCGAGTACAACTAGGTGAGTACACACACACACACACACACACACACACAATAAGATCACAGTAAACAAGTGATTTCAGAATATGCAAAACAACCACTGTGAAGGAACAGAGAAATTCCAAGCGCTTTCGTGACTACTCACATTATCAAGGAACAACAATGTTCCTTGATAATGTGAGTAGTCACGAAAGCGCTTGGATTTTCTCTATTCCTTCACAGTGGTTGTTTTGCATATTCTGAAATCACTTGTTTACTGTGATCTTATTGTGTGTGTGTGTGTGTGTGTGTATGTATATATGTATATATGTATATATAAATATATATATATATATATATATATATATATATATATATATATATATATATAAATATATATATATATATATGCGTGACACTAATTTTTCTTGTTTAAGGTGTGCCTCCGTGTGTGTGTGCGTGCGTGCGCACAAGTGTCAGAAGTGACAGGGGCAGCCAGCTTCTGCAGGAGGTTTGCAGGTCCTGCGACCCTAAAAATTATCTTAGGAAACAATCTTTTCTCCTCCCTCGCCTTCCTTCCTTCCTTCCCCGCATAGGCTCTCTAACCCTCCTTCCCTCCCTCCCTCCTTTCCTTCCTCCCTCCCTCATTTTCCTTTCTTCTTTCCTTCTTCCCTTCCTAGTTTCCTCAGTTCTTTCCACCTGTCTTTCCTTCCTCCCTTGTTCCGACCCTCACTTTCCTCCACTCTCCTTTTGTGCACTCCCTCTTCTCCCTGCTTTGCCTGGTATCCTGTCTCTCCCTTTTTCCCTCAGTTTCTCTCTGCCTTTTTGCATGAAAGCTTATCGCTCCCTTCATCCTTCCCTCCCTCTCTCTCTCTCTCTCTCTCTCTCTCTCTCTCTCTCTGGTGTGGTGGAGGGCAGCTTGCATCACGAGGGTATCAACACCGCATTGTTTATACCATATTTGTCCCACTCCACAAAGGTGGCAACACAGCAATAGCAAAGAACTACAGATCGATACCACTGACGTCCCACATTATAAAAATCTTTTAAGAAGTTTTAAGAAGCAAAATCATAAATAACATGGATTTGCAAAATTTGCAGAACTCAGGGCAGCCTCTAAAATGCAGATGTAGTTTACATAGACTTTGGCAAAGCCTTTGGTAAGTGCGATCATGGTATAACAGCGCACAATGCGTGCAAAAGGAATAACTAGAAAAGTGGGCAGATGGATATTTAATTTTCTAACGACTAGAACTCAAAGTGTAATAGTGAACAGAGTGCAGTCGGAGGCTGTCATAGTGGAAATGCTCCCCCAGGCACAGTACTTGCCCCGTTTCTTTCTCATCCTCATAGCACCATAAGATACTTTGCAGATAATAATAGAATCTATACGAGAGTGGTAACCATTCAGGACACAAGAAACTTCCAAGTTGACATAAATTCTTCCAGTGGGCCACTGACAACATGATGATGATCAATGAGGACAAGTTTCATTTACTCCGATATGGAAAGACTGAAGACTGGAATGAAGTATAGAAGAAACTTGAATTACTCAACAGTGTCATTATCACAACCTCGAGGAAAATGATAGTCTGGATAACCAGAAGCTTCAGAACAAGAGACGCCGAGCCAATGATGATACTCTCCAAATAATTTGTTCTCTTTAGGCTGGAGTACCACTTCGTTCAAGGCAGCGAAACTGAAGATCTGGAGAATGTAGAGAGAACCTTTACTGCTCGAATATATTCAGTTAAGCACCTAATTAACTCGGAACGTTTGAAGTCCCTCGACCTGTAATATTTGGAATTGGAACGTCTGAGAGATACGTTGGAATCTAGACCTGGAAAACTATATAGGGACTGGTCCGAAATCTGCACAAACAAATTGTTCCACCCGAAAGAAGCTTGGCAGACGGTACAAAATACTCCCAGTGAAAATCAGGTGAGCAAGTGTGAGGAAAAACTCCGTAAGTGAAGGGACAAAGATCCTTCAACATCCTCCCTTCATACATAAGGGGGGTAATCAGGTCATTCATTGGTAGGCCTGATCAGGGAACGGGATTTGGTTTTGTATCGACCCTCGGAAGACTCTCCAGGTAGACTACAGGTAGGCAGACCATTCCATGCCTCGCCTTCCTCACTGCATACATTTCTACTAATCCGTCTTCAGTCTTACTACTCTAACCTAAACCATCTTAATAGAGGAGTTAGGCAGACCATAGAAAGAACTTGACAAGTTCTTCCAGATAGTTCCTGATCAGCCGCTGAGTGATCACGCTGAGGTGCCAGTTACTGTACACATGTAGTCTGATGAGCTCAGTAACGAGGAGACTGCGTACTTTTATTACTTGAATAAGACATGTGTAACACTGGCTACTTTTATTGTTAAATAAGACATGTGCAACACCTGGGTATCTTTACCGTTGAAACGTTGCGCCTTCGCAGCAGGCTGCCTTCACTGGAATACACAGATAACTAAAGTTCAGACACTAAACATAACCAAGTATTGTACCTATGTATTCTCTACTTTTAGGTATTATACATCATTAATATAATGAAGTTCTCATGTTGACAGTTATCTGAAGCAGTCATCGTTATCGCTGTCTCCGTTATTAATGTCTCTCCAGTCTCATAGTCTGCCATTATAGTCCCTATTCAAAATCTTAATTATATGTCTTGTTTCTTGTCTTAAATATTTCATGTTATCTCTGTTTTAAGAGGCACATTACTTCCCCCGTCTTCTAATAACATGTTCATTTTTCCACTATAATCTACCTTGCCCGGAATTACTATCGCATTTGTCCATAATTAGTATCGCAAATGCGATAGTAATTATGGACAAGGTAGATTATAGTGGAAAACTGAACATGTTATTAGAAGACGGGGGTTCTTACGTGCCCCTTAAGGATGTGTGCTGGTCAGATCATCAGTCAGGTTTCCTGATCTGAAACCTGATACATATTATCCACAAAATCATCCATAGATACATAACACTCTTATCACCTATTTATCATATAATTTTTTCTCCCTAAATAACACAAAAAGGCACAATACCGTGACTGGAACGATACACAAATAACCCGCACATAGAAGAGAGGAGCTTACGACGACGTTTCAGTCCGACTTTGACCATTTACAAAGTCACATTGGTCCAAGTCGGACCGAAACGTCGTCGTAAGCTTCTCTCTTCTATGTGCGAGTTATTTGTGTATTTTTCCTCCCCCCTCCCTCACCCAGCAAATGGTTCAATACCGCGAGAAAGTAAGGCAAAACTTCGAGGCAAGAGGTGCAGTACAAATTCTTTGACAGAGTAGTAAAGTACTGCAATAAACTGCTTACTGAAGTTGTAAATGCAAAGACGATATAGTCCTTTAGTAACCGAATAGAGAAGCACTTTGCGAATATTGAATTCAGATATACACAGTGCAGAGACTGGCAGTGGTGAGTGAAGCACCGATACTGACACCAACTACAATATTAGTTAACCAAGGATCACACAGAGGATAATATTAATAGAAGAATTAATAGTAGTAGTGGTAGTGGTAGTAGTGGTAGTGGTAGTAATAGAAGTGGTGGTGGTGGTGGTGGTAGGAGAAGCAGCGTTGGTATTACTAGTAATGGTAGTGATGGTACTAGTTAACAAATAACTTTATAACGGTGTTTTGCCTCATCCTAGACCAGTGTTAAGTCAGCTTTTTCCAGCCACAGTGTTATGAACGTAGGGTGGAGGTAGACGACAGTATGAACGTAGGGTGGAGGTAGACGACAGTATGAACGTAGGGTGGAGGTAGACGACAGTATGAACGTAGGGTGGAGGTAGACGACAATATGAACGTAGGGTGGAGGTAGACGACAGTATGAACATAGGGTGGAGGTAGACGACAGTATGAACGTAGGGTGGAGGTAGACGACAATATGAACGTAGGGTGGAGGTAGACGACAATATGAACGTAGGGTGGAGGTAGAC
Source organism: Cherax quadricarinatus (assembly GCF_038502225.1). Lineage (NCBI taxonomy): Eukaryota > Metazoa > Arthropoda > Malacostraca > Decapoda > Parastacidae > Cherax > Cherax quadricarinatus. The sequence goes on along the minus strand of NW_027199354.1, from coordinate 22,622 downwards.
GACAGTATGAACGTAGGGTGGAGGTAGACGACAATATGAACGTAGGGTGGAGGTAGACGACAGTATGAACGTAGGGTGGAGGTAGACGACAGTATGAACGTAGGGTGGAGGTAGACGACAATATGAACGTAGGGTGGAGGTAGACGACAGTATGAACATAGGGTGGAGGTAGACGACAGTATGAACGTAGGGTGGAGGTAGACGACAATATGAACGTAGGGTGGAGGTAGACGACAATATGAACGTAGGGTGGAGGTAGACGACAGTATGAACGTAGGGTGGAGGTAGACGACAATATGAACGTAGGGTGGAGGTAGACGACAGTATGAACGTAGGGTGGAGGTAGACGACAGTATGAACGTAGGGTGGAGGTAGACGACAGTATGAACGTTGGGTGGACGTAGACGACAGTATGAACGTAGGGTGGAGGTAGACGACAATATGAACGTAGGGTGGAGGTAGACGACAGTATGAACGTTGGGTGGACGTAGACGACAGTATGAACGTAGGGTGGAGGTAGACGACAATATGAACGTAGGGTGGAGGTAGACGACAGTATGAACATAGGGTGGAGGTAGACGACAGTATGAACGTAGGGTGGAGGTAGACGACAATATGAACGTAGGGTGGAGGTAGACGACAGTATGAACGTAGGGTGGAGGTAGACGACAATATGAACGTAGGGTGGAGGTAGACGACAGTATGAACATAGGGTGGAGGTAGACGGCAGTATGAACGTAGGGTGGAGGTAGACGACAGTATAAACGGAGGGTGGAGGTAGACGACAGTATGAACGTAGGGTGGAGGTAGACGACAGTATGAATGTAGGGTGGAGGTAGACGACAGTATGAACGTAGGGTGGAGGTAGACGACAGTATGAACGTAGGGTGGAGGTAGACGACAATATGAACGTAGGGTGGAGGTAGACGACAGTATGAATCTAGGGTGGAGGTAGACGACAGTATGAACGTAGGGTGGAGGTAGACGACAGTATAAACGGAGGGTGGAGGTAGACGACAGTATGAACGTAGGGTGGAGGTAGACGACAGTATGAACGTAGGGTGGAGGTAGACGACAGTATGAACGTAAAGTGGAGGTAGACGACAGTATGAACGTAGGGTGGAGGTAGACGACAGTATGAACGTAGGGTGGAGGTAGACGACAGTATGAACGTAGGGTGGAGGTAGACGACAGTATGAACGTAGGGTGGAGGTAGACGACAGTATGAACGTAGGGTGGAGGTAGACGACAGTATGAACGTAGGGTGGAGGTAGACGGCAGTATGAACGTAGGGTGGAGGTAGACGACAGTATGAACGTAGGGTGGAGGTAGACGGCAGTATGAACGGAGGGTGGAGGTAGACGACAGTATGAATGTAAGGTGGAGGTAGACGACAGTATGAATGTAAGGTGGAGGTAGACGACAGTATGAATGTAAGGTGGAGGTAGACGACAGTATGAACGTAGGGTGGAGGTAGACGACAGTATGAACGGAGGGTGGAGGTAGACAGTATGAACGGAGGGTGGAGGTAGACGACAGTATGAATGTAGGGTGGAGGTAGACGACAGTATGAACGGAGGGTGGAAGTAGACGACAGTATGAACGTAGGGTGGAGGTAGACGACAGTATGAACGTAGGGTGGAGGCAGACGACAGTATGAACGTAGGGTGAAGGTAGACGACAGTATGAATCTAGGGTGGAGGTAGACGACAGTATGAATCTAGGGTGGAGGTAGACGACAGTATGAACGTAGGGTGGAGGTAGACGACAGTATGAATGTAGGATGGAGGCAGACGACAGTATGAACGTAGGGTGGAGGTAGACAACAGTATGAACGTAGGGTGGAGGTAAACGACAGTATGAATGTAGGGTGGAGGTATACGACAGAATGAACGTAGGGTGGAGGCAGACGACAGTATGAATGTAGGGTGGAGGCAGACGACAGTATGAATGTAGGGTGGAGGCAGACGACAGTATAAATGTAAGGTGGAGGCAGACGACAGTATGAACGTAGGGTGAAGGTAAACGACAGTATGAACGTAGGGTGGAGGTAGACAGTATGAACGGAGGGTGGAGGTAGACGAAAGTATGAATGTAGGGTGGAGGTAGACAGTATGAACGGAGGGTGGAGGTAGACGACAGTATGAACGTAGGGTGGAGGCAGACGACAGTATGAACGTAGGGTGGAGGCAGACAGTATGAACGTAGGATGGAGGCAGACGACAGTATGAACGTAGGGTGGAGGTAGACGACAGTATGAACGGAGGGTGGAGGCAGACGACAAAATGAACGTAGGGTGGAGGTAGACGACAGTATGAACGGAAGGTGGAGGCAGACGACAGTACGAACGTAGGGTTGAGGCAGACGACAGTATGAACGGAGGGTGGAGACAGACGACAGTATGAACAGAGGATGGAGGTAAACGACAGTATGAATGTAGGGTGGAGGTAAACGACAGAATGAACGTAGGATGGAGGCAGACGACAGTATGAGCGGAGGGTGGAGGCAGACGACAAAATGAACGTAGGGTGGAGGCAGACGACAGTATGAACGTAGGGTGGACGCAGACGACAAAATGAACGTAGGGTGGAGATAGACGACAGTATGAAGTATTTCAAAGGCAGAGAGCCTTTGATATCCTCTTTCATTTAGAGATTTACCAGGACTCAGTCTGATACAGATCATAATCTTGGAACGACCCGTCAGGAGCTCACAACGGAGCCTTGGAGTGGTAGACTGTCTGTGGTGCAGCAGAGGCTATGATGAGAGACTTCTGAAGGAGTGGTGTAGTAGCAGTGGGTGTGTGGTGCAGCAGAGGCTGCGAGGAGTGACTCCTGAAGGAGTGGTGTAGTAGCAGTGGGTGTGTGGTGCAGCAGAGGCTGCGAGGAGTGACTCCTGAAGGAGTGGTGTAGTAGCAGTGGGTGTGTGGTGCAGCAGAGGCTGCGAGGAGTGACTCCTGAAGGAGTGGTGTAGTAGCAGTGGGTGTGTGGTGCAGCAGAGGCTGCGAGGAGTGACTCCTGAAGGAGTGGTGTAGTAGCAGTGGGTGTGTGGTGCAGCAGAGGCTGCGAGGAGTGACTCCTGAAGGAGTGGTGTAGTAGCAGTGGGTGTGTGGTGCAGCAGAGGCTGCGAGGAGTGACTCCTGAAGGAGTGGTGTAGTAGTAGTGGGTGTGTGGTGCCTGGTGCCCTCTGTCGGGCTTGGTGCGCCTTGATCGATGTCTTCAGCACGGTCACAGCAGGATGTTTATGGTCGCAGCTGCATTGACGTGGGCACTACATCTCAAGTTGCCCGGTGCTCTACTGGAGGGATCCAATCTTGGGAGCGGAGGAGGGGGGGTTAGAGCGGACACGCACCTGCACTGCTTTGACAAATCACAACTGCAGTGGTGGTGGTCGTTTCAGATTGACTTTCCAGGTGGTGGTGATCGTTTCCGACTGACTTTCCTGGTGATGGTGGAGGATTCAAACTGGCTTTCCTGGTGGTGGTGGTGGTGGTGGATTCAGACTGAATTTTCTGGTGGTTTCAAACTGACTTTTCGGGTGTGGTCGTCGTTTCAGACTGACTTTCCTTGTGGTGGTGATCGTTTCTGACTGACTTTTCTGGTGGTGGTGATCGTTTCTGACTGACTTTCCTGGTGGTGGTGATCGTTTCTGACTGACTTTCCTGGTGGTGGTGATCGTTTCTGGCTGACTTTCCTGGTGGTGGTGATCGTGTCTGACTGACTTTCCTGGTGGTGGTGATCGTGTCTGACTGACTTTCCTGGTGGTGGTGATCGTGTCTGACTGACTTTCCTGGTGGTGGTGATCGTTTCTGACTGACTTTCCTGGTGGTGGTGATCGTTTCTGGCTGACTTTCCTGGTGGTGGTGATCGTGTCTGACTGACTTTCCTGGTGGTGGTGATCGTGTCTGACTGACTTTCCTGGTGGTGGTGATCGTGTCTGACTGACTTTCCTGGTGGTGGTGATCGTGTCTGACTGACTTTCCTGGTGGTGGTGATCGTGTCTGACTGACTTTCCTGGTGGTGGTGATCGTGTCTGACTGACTTTCCTGGTGGTGGTGATCGTGTCTGACTGACTTTCCTGGTGGTGGTGATCGTGTCTGACTGACTTTCCTGGTGGTGGTGATCGTGTCTGACTGACTTTCCTGGTGGTGGTGATCTTTTCTGACTGACTTTCCTGGTGGTGGTGATCTTTTCTGACTGACTTTCCTGGTGGTGGTGACCGTTTCTGACTGACTCTCCTGGTGGTGGTTTCAGGTTGACTTTCCTGGTGGTGGTGATCGTTTCTGACTGACTTTCCAGGTAGTGATGATCGTTTCTGACTGACTTTCCAGGTAGTGATGATCGTTTCTGACTGACTTTCCAGGTAGTGATGATCGTTTCTGACTGACTTTCCAGGTAGTGATGATCGTTTCTGACTGACTTTCCTGGTGGTGGTGATCGTTTCTGACTGACTTTCCTGGTGGCGGTGATCGTGTCTGACTGATTTTCCTGATGGTGGTGGTTTCAGACATAACAGTCGTCGCTAGACAGAGTTTCCGCCCTCACGGGGCTGCAGTAGAGTAGCAAGTAGCTACCGTCCATCTCTCCGACACCGTGGTGTCTAAGTTGGGTAATGTTCCCCGGTGTGAGTATTCTCAAACTCACAGCTAGCGTGCCTCCCCCCCGGGGGAGGGGGAGCTCGCAGGGAGTGACGGATACAGTGGTGCAGCAGGAGGTTATGTCTTAGCTCTGGTATGGAAGTTTCAGTGTTCCGGGTGAGAGGAAACACTCTACTCCCAAGGAAACACGTCTCCATTGGAGTCACCCTCGGGTGTGGACCACAACCAGATTTCCGGGGGCGACCGCTCCACACATTATCATGTCTTTCTGTCTGCTTAATGGAGTGAAACCAGGACAGGTTTCTAGCGCCGCTGAAGTCATCCTCGGCAGGCACTGCTCGATATAAAATATAAGTTTTTATTTTGAGAATATTCACTTGAGAAATAATCCCAGACGAGGGAGCCGGATAAGTACCTGAAGGCAGTACCTGGCCAGCCATATGTTCGTACGTTGGATCGCGTGCAGCCAGCAGTAACAGCCTGGTTGATCAGACCCTGATGCACCGCAAGGCCTGGTCATGGACCAGGCCTCGTGGTATACTCCAGGCGCCTTTGACCCGAGGAGAGAGAATAACCATTTAATTACGTTAAACGATTAAAGGCAGGTAAAATGTTAATTTTTATCAACAAGAAAACTTAATATGGACCAAGTGGTTCCTCTGCTGCCTGTCTTTATTATGTACTAAGTGCTCTCTCTCTCTTTTTTCTCTCTCTCTCTGTCTCTGTCTGTCTGTCTGTCTGTCTGTCTCTCTCTCTCTCTCTCCCTCTCTCTCTCTCTCTCCCTCTCTCTCTCCCGAGGATACTTACATTAATTTATGAGGAGACTAAGAGCTTGAAAATCCACTTAATGGATTTACAAGTGAGGAAGAACTGTTAGAAGATTGAAGATGGTGTTGCAGGAGGCAGGAACAGGGAGAGAGGGAGGGCACGAGGGAGAGAAGGAGGGCACGAGGGAGAGAGGGAGGGCACGAGGGAGAGAGGGAGGGCACGAGGGAGAGAGGGAGGGCACGACGGAGAGAGGGAGGGCACGAGGGAGAGAGGGAGGGCACGAGGGAGAGAGGGAGGGCACGAGGGAGAGAACGACGGGGTTAAGAGAAGTGTGAGGACTATTACCAGAAGGGTACAACGAAGATGAGAGGAAGACAACGAAGAGAGGGAGAGGAGAGGAGAAGAGGAGAATGAAGAAAGTTTTAATATTTACCAAATAATTGGAATTACGAGGCCATTCAGCACTTGTGTTAATAAATATATGTATACACCTGCTGTATCTTTGTTATAGATGTCGGGGGTCATCGCCCCCGTGTCTATACCCCAGGCCAAGGCTGCTGAAGGCCTGTTCAATCAAGCTATTAGTGCAGTCCATCGTAGGCAACACAACCCTGCTACTTAGGACCTGATGAACTTAAAGTTTCCTACTAAAGGAACCCAGGGGTCTGTTGGTAATTTGTTTATGTATGAAATGTGTTGAAGAATCCTCGTCTCCTGCTTTCATTAGAGATGTTTTGTACCGTCAGAACAATGCCCTGAGACACCCGTATGCTGACTGCTCAAGTTACTGAAGCATAGTCATTAACAGTCACATGATGGTACCTTTGATATACCTTTGATGAGTTTCGAGAGAGTACTCTCGGAGCCCGGCCATGGGCCAGGCTCGTTTGGTGCTTGCCTGGTCAACCAGGCTGTTACTGTTGGAGGCCCACTGCCCCACATATCCATGACAGCCGGGCTGATCCGGCACTTGGTGAAGATACTTGCCAGTCTCCTCTTGAAGGCTTCTACACTTGTACCAGTTGTGTTTCTGATATCTTCTGGTAAGATGTTGAAAAGTCTGGGACCCCGAATGTTAATACAGTGTTCCGTTACTGTACTTACAGCAACCCTGCTCCTCAAATAAATAACGAAAAGGCACAATACCGTGACTGGAACGATACACAAATAACCCGCACATAAAAGAAGCTTACGACGACGTTTCGGTCCGACTTGGACCATTGACAAAGTCACACAGTGTGACTTTGTCAATGGTCCAAGTCGGACCGAAACGTCGTCGTAAGCTTCTCTCTTTTATGTGCGGGTTATTTGTGTACCCTGCTCCTCATTGGGTTTATTTTGCGTTTCCTCCCACATCTCTTACTCCAGTATGTTATGGCAGTGAGCAGATTTGGTACCAGGTCCTCGAGTACTTTCCAGGCCTGGTCACAGACCGGACCGCAGGGGCGTTGACCCCCGAAACCCTGTCCAGGTATGCTCCAGGTATATATTATCATGTATCTCTCTCTCCTCAGCTCCAATAAGTACATGTTCAAGACTTTAGGGCGTCCCCAGTAATTTAGGTGCTTTACTGGTTCTGTGTGTTCTGTGGTGTGTCGTTAAGGTAAGACTGAAAGAGCATGACCTCTGACTCCAAAATGTTGCAATATCAACAGCAGGATGTTGTCATCTACTGTCAAATGCCTTTTTTTTTAAGATCAAAGACGCCAACTGTATATTCGTTATTTAGAGATAAAAACCAGAATGAACCGAACATTTTAATTATTGTATCACTTGTGGTTTTTTCTGACTGAAGCTAAACTGGCAAAGGATTAAGATTACTGTGGATTTAACAATTCAATACAACCTATATACTATGCTCTGAGCCAGCTCCTGGGCTTGACCTACTTCCATTAGTAGGTCCCACCCACCTGTGACCAGACTTAAACTGCTGCACCTCATCTGACTCCAGTATGAGTCTACCTACCTTCTTGCAGAACTATAAACACCCCGTCTTCTGTCACTATATCATTTCTGTATTGAGCTGATAGTCACTGGTGTTGCATATGTCTCTTATTAATCAAAATGTGGGTTTTGTATACGATTATTGTTTATATTTCTCTTCCGCTCCGCCGAGTAGTTTGTGTTTGATGTTTAGTTTATGTTTTCACATTTTTATATTTTCGCATAACCGAGTAACTGAAAATTGTCGTTGTTGAACATAACATTGTTTTCTGCGGTCAAATGGATGGTTACGTCTACCTCACCTTGAAGCTCTGCTGTGTACCCTTGATATAACTTTGATGAATTTCGAGAGTCTTTCTACTCCCGGTGCCCGGCCATGGGCCAGGCTCGTCTTTTTAAAATAGTACTTGGCCATACCCTAGGATGCGACCCACAACGGTCGACTAACACCCAGGTACTGAAGGTTAACGGGGGTAGTGAGTGTGAGGAGACTCGCCCATACGTCACGACCTGCCCAGGTGATCTTGAGTGTCCTCGGTAATAACACACAAATGACAGGATATCTAATGGTTATACTCATAACCGTAATTTTTAATGGGGAGGTGAGGTAAGCTCTTGGTCAGATGACCAAGAGCTGCAACTGCGGGTTATCTTATGACTAAGACCCGCGTTAGGAAACACTTGTTTCCTGGCAAACCTTACCACACCTAAGGTGACAACACTCGTAAATCTAGCAGTTCTCCAAAGCAGGACGTATTTAAACGCTGTTAACGACGCTATATATGAGGCGATTGTTACCTCAAAGTTAACACTGTGTGGTGGTCGCTAGTTCAAGGTTAAGTGCTACATTACATGGGGTGAGTAACAAGGTTCTGTTCAGAAGCGACCATTGATAGGTCATTAATGCTCTTTAATGGTCGCCCAGAATGAAAAATTGGAGGAAGCAGAGACGCAAGGAAGGGGGAAGGAAAGGGAGATGTGATAGAGGGGGAGTGGGGAGATGAGAATGAAGAAAGAAGAGTAGGAGACGTGGGGAGGGAGGGAAGTAGGAAGAGGAAAACGGGAAAGAAATAGGAAGATTAGATGTCAGCATAGTTGCTGATCCCTGTATTCCCAGTATTATATAGCATAGCATATTAGCATCATCCATGTGCTTTAGACACGAGATCCCTTGTAGGCCTGTGGCTTTGTGTGACGTCACGGGATACAGAGGTGTGGGCTCATGCCCCTGTCCCGGTCTCACTCGGCGGCAGACCTTCCAGGCGTAGACAGGCTAGGCACAGGGCTCCATCTCACCATCTCAGACTGACAATACATTTACCATCCTACAAGTGTGTCTACTTTCAACCTACGATATCTCCATTCAAGAACCCCTTACGATAAATGGTGCCAGCGGAGGGCCTGTAATTCTGACGATTACAGCGATTTCTGGAGATAAAATTTCGACCAGCAAGACGGCCATTTCGTGTCACCAGTAGGCCTATCGGCTACCGAGATTCACCCAGTCAGCTACCTCAAGCCAGCTACTCTACCAGCTTCTACATTATTCACTGGTCAGTCTCTTTGTATTAGTGTTTCCTGCTTTTTGCATCACTCACGAGGGGTTGACCCGAGTTTGCAAAATAAGCCAGTTTCCAGTCTGTGGTGGGGGAGTCAGAACAACCGAGTCCAGTCCAGCCTAGCCTACTCCATCCAATTATTTTGCCTGCCAAGCCAGCTTCCACCCCTGCTGTGCTCATCGTGTGAAGTTATCAAGCTATTCTGTGTGAAGGGTTAAGATAAGCCAGCTAGCAACTAACCCAGGTGTCTTACCCCAGTACTCAAGCAAGCCACTTGAGTAGTCTTCATCGCTTGTGATTCAAGCTCCAAGCATTCTGAGTGCTCTTTTTCATCCTTGTGGTGTTGTAGTATTTCGTGGGTTTATTCTAAGCCAGCCGGCTTAGAATTATCTTCGCGGCAGTGTGGGTTTTCTCAGTGAGGCTTACGACGTTCAACCCATAAGCCCAGCCACTCACGATCACGTGTGTCGCACCATTGCCGGTCTCAGACGCCTCGCTCAGCCATTAACCCACAAACCCAACTACAGTCGGCCATTACAACTCACCTTCCTCATCAGTGTTTTGGTGCACTGCTAAGGGTTGTAGCACCATATTTTAAGGACCACATAGGGGGTCAAGAGCTAGAGTGTGTCGCGCCATCTTTAAAAGCCTCCTGTGTGTTGTCTATCGCCGATTTAAGCGCAATTCTACGATCATCTGTGCAGAGGACAGCAGCAAGACGATATAAACAATCCATCAGTCTCATTCTTCAAGTTGTTACAGCGATAATATTTTTTTTTTGAGACATTTGCGAGTGTTGAGACATTTCTTTTGTGTTCCCAGTGAATTTTTCTCTTAGTGACATTCAGTGACTCTTGATCAGACTCAGTGTTTATCATGTACTGATTGCATTAATTTCTTTTAATCTCCTTAATTCAGTGTTAATTTTCGTGCATTATTTTATATCTGTTGTGTTGTGTATCTTTTTATACACTTGAAGTAAGTACTTAGTGTTTTTCCTTTGTTGTGTGTGCAACATATGAGCAATATAGAACTTGTGTTTAAACTTCAGAATTCCAGTGAATTAATTCAGTAATTTTTCACCTCATATTCTGCATCACAACTCAGTGTTGTCTGTTAATTTTTTTTTCTTCCTAGCATTTGTGTATTTTTATTTTTGTTCCCTGTGTGTTGAACATTCTTGTGTTCTTATTCTTTCCATTTAGCCAGTGTTTAATTTGTCTTATTTCCACAGACAATAGTGCCATTATTAAAGTGCAAGCAAGAACTCACTCTTACAAAATTTTTCACACATCAAGTTTCATTGCAAGAAAATTCTAGTACTGTGTTTATGTTGATGTGTTGTGTTCTGCATCACTGTAAGTGTTGTATTCCTTTTTGTTGTGTGTTTTTTGCACCTATTATTTTTTTCATATTTTATTGAACAAATTCACTCTTAGTGCAATTTTTAAGTTCTCCTTTTAAAGTAAATTGTTCTTTTGCTTGTTGTTTAAGTGCAGTTAAGAGTTAAAGTGTTCATTCCTTGATATATTTCTTTTCTTGTGTGTTATAATTTTTATTATTGCACATTGACTCATTTTGCAATAATTCTTGTGCAAATATTGTGTTGCTATTAAAGTTTTTCTTGCAGAAAATTTTATGCAGTGTTGTGCAATACTTTTTTGATTAGCAATTATTTGATATATTGCTACAGTTTATTACAGTGCAGTTTCTTATGCTCTGTTCTGTGCATAGTATTTTATTCTGTCTGTGTCATTTTATTTTTTAATTTCAGTGAATTGTGTGTTTGTTTTAATTTTTGCACAAGTTTATTGAGTCCATTTTATCATTTTATTGTGTATTTCCTTGTTGCATTGAAAGTAAAGACAACTCACTGTGCCATTTATTCAATTTAAAGTAAAAGTTGAGCAAATTAGATTTGAGCAAAGTACAAGTTCTCTTGATTTTCAGTGTTTGTTAAATTGCATATTCTTCTTGTGTGAGTTCTTTGCTTACTGTGTAACTTGTCAATTTTTAATTACTTATGCAGAATAGTTAAGCATTTTCTTCCATTTAAGTTCACTGTGTTGTGTGTTCCTCAGTTATCATTTTCTTTTGTTCTCTAAATTCTTGTTTTACATTTTGCAAACATGTCTCAAGTTTTCTCTAGCGATGCCTCAGCACATGCTGCTAGTACAACCATTAATGTGTCAGCCCAAAATTCGAGTAACTCCGTATCAAACGATAGACATACTCAGACTTCTGGCCTGCGTAACTTCACTCGTGATCCGTATGATGCTATGCCATTATTCAATGGTGACCCAGACAACCTTGAAGGTTGGTTTACTGCAGTTAGAGCCAGAGCTGACGCTTCAGTTGATGGTCCCCCATCTGAGAGTCTTTTAATAAGTATCGGAAAGGAGAGTCTAGCCCGTTCTTCAGCTGCCTCAAATGTATTTAAATTAATTCGTATGAAGGACTTCCAAGATCTAACCAGGTGGCAAGATTATGAACAGTTAATTCGCAATTATCTTGAACCAGTGCGAGAAACCGATCCGTTCGTTGTTCTCAAAGAATTAGTTTGCACAGCCCCGAGACCAGAAGAGTCATTAGAGGAGTTTGCTCTCCGTCTTAATAACCTAATGTCCTCATTTGTTAAAGCAGGCCAAAATTCAAGATATCTTAACGATAGTGATAAACCAGCCCTTGATGGGTTTGCCAGATTAGCTGCATTTGGAGTTATTAAACAACTAATGCCACCGACATCTAAGTATGTGTACAATTCAAGTCCGCTAGATGCTAATATGGGACCGCTTAAAGCTCTAATCCATGTACGAAATTTGTGTCCCGAGGGATCCTTCCCTTATCGTAGGTCTACGCCAAACACCTTGTCCAATCCCGTACCTCCTTTAGTTTGTGCTACTACCAAACCTCCCAACCGCAATCACTCGCGCTCATCATCCAAAGCAAGTGTTAAGAGCCATCATTCCCGTAATACCCATAGTACGTACAGTAACCACAGTCAAAGAATTTGCTACAATTGTGGTTTCCGTGGCCATATCGCTAGTAATTGTTATGACAGTCACCCTAAGAAGCGTCGTACTGATGATGAGTACCAGTCACATCTTCCCTACTGTACTCATCATAGAATTCATGGACATGACACATCTGAGTGCAATGCGCTCTACAATATGCGGTACTCTAGATCTTTCCATGGCCGTTCCAACCGCAGAGCCAGGAGAGGAAACAGACGTCGAGGTTCACATTCTAATCAGAACCAGGCTCATTCTTCCAATTCGGGGGAATTAGAGCGCCCCAGTCAAACCGCCCAATGGTGACGGTAAGTGATAATGAGTACACCATCCCCGTTCACAATTCCTTTGAAGCCTTAAGCAGTCTCGAGAATGACAATCCTGCTGATGATGTGGCTTCACACGTCTCTGACGTAGAGGAATTTGGGGATGAAGTAGAAAATGCTTTCTCCGATGACAACTCACCTTCCTGTTTGCATATAACTTCTAATGCAACGATTGGTCCATTAGTACAAGCTTCTGTCCATAATGCGCCCGTTCATGTGTTCATGGACTCTGGTGCGCAAGTTAATATCATTAGGTCTAGCTTGTTTAAAGAGAAGCGGTTACGACGTATCCTCCTCGTTGAGCCAACTACTGCAACCTTCCTTAGGGGAGTAGCTGGTTCTCTTCTGCGAGTCCGAGGTCAGACTTCACTCACCTTTACTATCCAAGGCAGAGACTTTACTGCTGCTTTTCTTGTTGTCGACCAGATTGCTTTCCCTGGTGACCTTCTTCTGGGATTTGCTTCCATGCGAGACTTACGCATTGTGCTCGACCCGTACCGATGGCATGCCCAAATAGATGACTTAATCGTTCCATTCTGGGGTTACCAGCTTGGATCAGAAATCTGTCATACTGCTGCAGAGTATGATGTACGCATTAAGTCCTTACAAGCCAATGCATTCTCCAGTAGCGTACCCAAGCGGTCAGGCACTGGTAATTCTGTCACTCCCATCAGTGTCCCACCTATACCTTCAGACTTGCAGGATAGTGTTCCGTTGCCTCAAGTGTCCGAGGACACTCAGACAGCCTTGAGTGCACAGCCTATCCCTGCAATGACTGCTAGTTCGAGTAGTAGTTTCTCCACAGGGGATGCCTTGTCAGAAAACGATTACTTGGAACTAGTAATGCCATCTCTTGTTGATGTCACATGCCGTTTGCAGAAAGACGTCTCTGTTGCGGCTAGTGCTCTCACTAGAGTGTCTGTTGTTGTTCCTAATGTTCCAGATGGTGATAATGTCCTAGTTGACAGTGATTCCTGCAAGGTCAAAGGTTTATTTGTTGAACCTTCCTTACATATTGTAAGAGACAGTAAGATCCATTTACTCCTTGCTAACACTTCGGGTCACAGTGTTCGTCTCAGAGCAAATACCAACCTCGTTGACCTAGTTCACTATCCTTACCCTGTTCAAGTACAGGATGACGTGTCACCTGACCAGTGGGTCGGTGCTATTTCTACCGGGGAGACCTCATCCACTTCTCCGGATCAATCTGTTTCACCAGTTGAGGAGAAAGACTTAGCTCCCACTGACTTCCCAGACGAAGTCAAGCGTTTGTTGACTCTGTTGAACAAACGTCGTAAAGCCATTGCCTTACCAGGTGAGAAGATGGGTATAACGAACTTATTGTCCCATCGTATTCCACTTGAACCTGGTACTAGACCTATTTACATACCTGCGTACAGAATGCCTCATTCACAAGTTGCTGTCGCAGAGGAACTGATCAATCAAATGCTCAATGATGGAGTTATTGCACATAGCAATTCACCCTGGAATGCGCCCTTGATCCTAGTGCCTAAGAAGGATGGCACTTGGCGCCCGGTGATTGACTTTAGGAAGTTAAACGCGAAAACCATTCCAGATCGTTTCCCACTTCCTGTATTAGGTGACCTTTTACGCAATATCGGAGATAACAAAGTCTTCTCGACCCTGGACTTGTTACAAGGGTTTTGGCAAGTCCCTCTTCACGAGGACAGCCAAGAGTTAACAGCTTTCTCCACTCCCACAGGTCATTATCATTTCCTCCGTATGGCGTTTGGATTACGATCGTCTCCTATCACGTTCTCTAGACTCATGACCAATATCTTTAGAGGTCTGATAGGTAAAGCACTTATGGTGTACTTAGACGACGTAATCGTCATGTCCGAAGACGTGGACACACATCTGAAAAGACTTGATACAGTACTTGGAAAGCTTGAAGAAGCAAATTTAAAGATCAAACTGTCTAAATGTCAATTTTTCAGATCAGAAATTAAGTTTCTTGGTCACGTAGTCACTCCTAGAGGGGTTACGACTGACCAAAATAAAGTAACTGCAGTACTAAATTTTCCAACTCCCAAAACTGCTGATGCCGTAAGATCCTTTGTGGGCTTAGCAGGTTTTTATAGATCTTTCATTGCTAATTTTTCTTCCATAGCTGCTCCTCTAACTGAGTTGCTTAAGAAAGATGCTCCTTTTGGTTGGACCTTCCGTCAAGAAACAGCATTCCAAACTCTAAAAGAAAAGCTAACATCTGCTCCAATTTTGAAATTCCCAGATTTTTCTAAGCCCTTCTATCTGACAACTGATGCTAGTTCAATTGGCATAGGTGCCGTACTAGCTCAGAAGACTGATAGCAAGTACAACGCAGTTGCATTTGCTAGCCGAGTCCTTACGAAGGCTGAACGTAATTATACAGTAACGGAGCAAGAAGCTTTAGCAATAGTATGGTCTTTAAAGCACTTCCGAGACATCATTTACCAGTACCCTGTTCATGTCTTGACAGATCATGCGCCACTGATACCTTTATTCCAGAACAAACAGCCTACTGGAAGGTTAGCCAGATGGTCCTTGACTATCCAAGAGTTCAATCCCACTTTTGAACATTTACCTGGCAAGTCAAATGTAGTCGCAGATGCTTTATCGCGACACGTTAGTGTAGTTACTGCAGATCCTCCATTTACTGTCGAGGATGTCAAAACTGCACAAAGAATAGATCCCATGTGGTCTGGTGTGATTCGATTCCTTCTCCAGGAAGATCTCATTCTTACTGTAAAGCCACCAGCACCCATTAGTGACTTTGTAATGAGTCAGGAATTACTGTATCGAACAGCCGAGTTGGGTACTCCAAGCAGAAGAGTTTACCAGTTAGTAATTCCACAGTCACTAGTGAACGTAGCTCTACAGCTAGTTCATGATGCACCAGGTGTTGCACACCCTGGTATGGATCGTTCTGTGAAACAAGCCAGAATGAAATACTTTTGGCCACGTATGGCAACTGACATTTCCGAGTATGTTAAGAAATGTAGTGTCTGTATGCAGCATAAAGGAAATGTCAATGGTCCTAACCCAATCCAAGTGTACCCAACCACTAGCGAACCGTGGGAAAGAGTTGCCCTTGATTTGTTAACTAATTTTAAATGTTCCCTCCAAGGCAACAAACATCTGTGTGTTATGGTAGACCATTTCACCAGATATTGTGAGTTAGTTCCTATTGCAGATAAGACTGCAGAGACAGTAGCTAGAGCGTTTAAAGAACGCATTATCTGCAGGCATACCACCCCAAAGTCCTTAGTAACAGATAATGGAGGTGAATTCTGTAATGAGATTCTTGAAAATTTGTGTACTTTATACAAGATCTCTAAATCCACCATTGTTCCTCATCATCCTGCCAGCAATGGGTTAGCCGAAAGAACAAATAAGAAAGTACTTGATGTTCTGAGAGCCACTATCAACCCCAATAGTGAAACTTGGGATGAAGTTATACCAGATGTCCAGTGTGCCATAAATTCTGCTTACAATGCTTCCATAGGTGATACTCCACATTATGCATTGTATGGTGTAGACAAGCGTTTACCCTATGAGTTGTTATATTCTACTCCGAAACCTAATTACAACCCTGATGATTTCGTAGCAACTCGTACCAGCTTAGCTCAAAGTGTTTTTAGAAGAATCCGTGAAACACTTCATAAATCAACAGCAGAATTTACAAGAGTCGCAAACACTCGAGCAAAGCCATCTAAAATCAAAGTAGGTTCGAGAGTTATGCTGATTAACTTTAACAAAACGTCTGCAATGCCAAAGCTTGATCAAAAGTTTGTCGGACCTTATCGAGTAGTTGAACATATCACTGGAAATAAGTATAAGGTTAGAGAAATTAGTACTGGCAAATACAAAGAATCGCATTTAGATCATATGAAATTAGTATGCGATGTTGAGGATATTGCTACCCAGACTAATGTGACAGATTCTGACAATCCTCCTGATCCTGTACTCTCTACCTCAGATACTCAGTCAGATACTCAACCTGAATGTCGTTACTCCTTGCGTACCCGACAAGTAATGAGAAACCCGCAAGTATCTTTTGTAGATATTCCTTCAGATCTCTCTCAGTCAAGGCATGTGTTAGCCATTGCAGAGGAATTCGATCCTCCCAGAGATGATAACCATTCTGCATATGTAAACCTAACCCTCGCAGAATTGGGTTTAAATGTACATAGTCTGTATAATTAGATGTCCGAGATGAATGAAATTGTCAACTGTGTGTTTATTATTAGCTGATCAGTTTGTCAGAAATTTTCGTGTTCACGTTCCCTCCGTATTCTGAGAATTAACAGTCTAGATTTGAGTGCACCGAATCTGCCTTTCTGTTAAACACTTCTTTGTATATAATTATTCTTCCTCAGAATCCGTAGAGTGCATGAATACAGATCGATCGATCAATTCCATCCATATTGTATAATGATTTGTTCTTATAGTTTGTAATGATTACGTTAACACCCATTACGTCAAAATCATGTTGTACCATCCATTAGTTCTAAGTTATATATGAATTTGTTATTGTATAGAATCAGCCCAGATCCGCCTGCCTGTTCAGCCTATAGTATAGTAGTGTATGTCGGGACGACATACGTAACATGACCGAGCTGTCAGCATAGTTGCTGATCCCTGTATTCCCAGTATTATATAGCATAGCATATTAGCATCATCCATGTGCTTTAGACACGAGATCCCTTGTAGGCCTGTGGCTTTGTGTGACGTCACGGGATACAGAGGTGTGGGCTCATGCCCCTGTCCCGGTCTCACTCGGCGGCAGACCTTCCAGGCATAGACAGGCTAGGCACAGGGCTCCATCTCACCATCTCAGACTGACAATACATTTACCATCCTACAAGTGTGTCTACTTTCAACCTACGATATCTCCATTCAAGAACCCCTTACGATAGGTCGCAGAGATGATGTGGGTACCACTCACCCGTCTGCCCTTGCCATTCCCTCTAGAGCTGGTTGAAGCACGGTCTGCTCTCTTGTGGCTCCTATTCTGCCTTGCTTACCGTGGAGTGCACTAATACCTATTGTTGTACAGAGTGTATATAGTGTACATACTTCTGTTCTAAATTGGTGAAGGATAATACAAGTCAAAAGTTTTTCTGCTTTTTTTTTTTTTTTTTTTTTTCTAACTTTACACCCAGGATAACAGGCCATTTGGACTCCTGGGTCGTAATAGGAAGTAATAAGGTAAGAATAAGAAAGAGGAAGAGAGAGTGAAGCATCATGGGTGCGTAGAAAGATTGATGAGGAAAGGAGAAAGTAACGTTTAAAAAAAAAGTGCAGAAGAAAATCCGAAAAAAATATTAGAGAAGAAATATATATAAGAAAACAAATGAGAAAATGAAAGCTTGCAAGAACAGTGTGGGAGAACAGTACACATGGGATGGTGTTGAAACACCTGTAACACACCTGTGATAGGTGTTGAGTGTCTTACCCTCGCAGCCAGGATGGTAGACAACAATACACAAGGGATGGTTTTAAAAGAAACAAAATACAAATGAAATTTTGGTGACATGGGACAGAGGAAGAAAGATGAATGGAGGAGATGGAGGAAAAAATCGTAGAGAAAGGAGAGTAACAGGGTAGAGGGAGAGTGGCTGCAAAGAGAAAAGGGAAGCGCTGAATAGAGAAATGAGAGAAGAGGTAGTGAAAATAAAAGACATTGAGAGGGAGGGAGGGAGGGAGAGAGAGAGAGAGAGAGAGAGAGAGAGAGAGAGAGAGAGAGAGAGAGATGGAGATGGAGGGAGGTTGAGAGAACATCACTTTATCTGAGATCATTGTCCCCAGGATGATTCGAGTCTGGAACACATTCGTACAGCATTATGATGTCAACGAGATAAAGTCAGCTGATCATATGAAAATACTGGCCCACGGACGACTAACTTCATCCTGGTCCCTACTTGTATGTTTCATAACAATAAAAACGCTTTCATATGAGCTGATGTAGGTAACAGCTCTTAGCTTGTCAATAACGTTAAGGATCCTTAACCTAACCTTGTCAAACCCTGAGTAAAAAGAAGAGATGAGGTTAAAGAGAGGGAGTGGTGGAAGAGGAGAGAGGGAATAAGATATATGAGGGAATCATACGTGAATATAATACTACCACAATTCATGAATAAATCAGAGAGAGAGAGAGAGAGAGAGAGAGAGAGAGAGAGATACAGAGATCCCTCTCATCGTATTCCTTATTTATCATCTTTATTTATCATCTTCTATTCTCATTCTATGTAATTCTTTCTTCTACCAACTTCTTTCCTTCTCACAACTATCTTACCTTTCCTCTCCTCACGTGCTCCCCATTTCTCCTCTCCCCTCCCCACCCTTCCTCTCCTCTAACCTCCCCACCCTTCCTCTCCTCTCCCCTCCCCACCCTTCCTCTCCTCTCCCCTCCCCACCCTTCCTCTCCTCTCCCCTCCCCTCCCTTCCTCTCCTCACTAATTCTCGCACCTCCCCAACACTACCCCTGGCACCTCCACCTCCATTACAACACCACCCCATGGCACCTCCCTCTCAATTACAACACCACCCCTGGCACCGCCCCTTCATTACAACACCACCCCTGGCACCTCCCCCTCCATTAAAACACCACCCCTGGCACCTCCCCCTTCATTACAACACCACCCTTGGCACCTCCCCTTCATTACACCACCCCAGGCATCTCCCCTTCATTACAACACCACCCCTGGCAACTCCCTTCATTACAACACCAAACCTGGTACCTCCCCTTCATTACACCACCCCTGGCACCTCCCCCTTCATTACACCACCCCTGGCACCTCCCCCTTCATTACACCACCCCTGGCACCTCCCCTTCATTACAACACCACCCCTGGCACGTCCCCTTCATTACAACACCACCCCTGGCACGTCCCCTTCATTACAACACCACCCCTGGCACCTCCCCTTCATTACAACACCACCCCTGGCACCTCCCCTTCATTACACCACCCCTGGCACCTCCCCTTCATTACACCACCACCCCTGGCACCACCCCATCATTACACCACCACCCCTGGCACCTCCCCTTCATTACAACACCACCCCTGGCACCTCCCCTTTATTTCAGCACCACCCCTGGCACCTCCCCTTCAACACCACCCCTGGCACCTCCCCTTCATTACAACACCACCCTTGGCACCTCCCCTTCATTACAACACCACCCCTGGCTCCTCCCCTTCATTACAACACCACCCCTGGCACCTCCCCTTCATTACAACACCACCCCTGGCACCTCCCCTTCATTACAACACCACCCCTGGCACCTCCCCGTCATGACTCCACGACCCCTGGCACCTCCCCTTCATTACACCACCACCCCTGGCACCTCCCCTTCATTACAACACCACCCCTGGCACCTCCCCTTTATTTCAACACCTCCCCTTCATTACAACACCACCCCAGGCACCTCCCCTTCATTACAACACCACCCCTGGCACCTCCCCTTCATTACACCACCACCCCTGGCACCGCCCCTTCATTACACCACCCCTGGCACCTCCCCTTTATTTCAACACCACCCCTGGCACCTCCCCTTCATTACAACACCACCACTGGCCCCTCCCCTTCATTACAACACCACCCCTGGCACCTCCCCTTCATTACAACACCACCCCTGGCACCTCCCCTTCATTACACCACCCCTGGCACCTCCCCGTTATTTCAGCACCACCCCTGGCACCTCCCTTTCATTACAACACCACCCCTGGCACCTCCCCTTCATTACACCACCCCTGGCACCTCCCCTTCATTACAACACCACCCCTGGCACCTCCCCTTCATTACAACACCACCCCTGGCACCTCCCCTTCATTACAACACCACCCCTGGCACCTCCCCTTCATTACAACACCACCCCTGGCACCTCCCCTTCATTACAACACCACCCCTGGCACCTCCCCTTCATTACAACACCACCCCTGGCACCTCCCCTTCATTACAACACCGCCCCTGGCACCTCCCCTTCATTACAACGCCACCCCTGGCACCTCCCCTTCATTACAGCACCACCCCTAGCACCTCCCCTTCATTACACCACCCCTGGCACCTCCCCTTCATTACACCACCCCTGGCACCTCCCCTTCATTACAACACCACCCCTGGCACCTCCCCTTCATTACAACACCACCCCTGGCACCTCCCCTTCATTACACCACCCCTGGCACCTCCCCTTTATTTCAGCACCACCCCTGGCACCTCCCCTACATTACAACACCACCCCTGGCACCTCCCCTTCATTACACCACCACCCCTGGCACCTCCCCTTCATTACAACACCACCCCTGGCACCTCCCCTTCATTACAACACCACCCCTGGCACCTCCCCTTCATTACAACACCACCCCTGGCACCTCCCCTTCATTACAACACCACCCCTGGCACCTCCCCTTCATTACAACACCACCCCTGGCACCTCCCCTTCATTACAACACCACCCCCTGGCACCTTCCCTTCATTAAAACACCACCCATAAATAAGTTTATTTACATATATGTCCACATAAGTACAATTATCATACATAATAACATTTGTGTAAATTACCTTCCAGGATAACCCAAAAAATTCAGTGACTTATTTCCACTGGGATCCTTGTTATTTCCACTGGGATCCTTGTTATTTCCACTGGGATCCTTGTTATTTCCACTGGGATCCTTGTTATTTCCACTGGGATCCTTGTTATTTCCACTGGGATCCTTGTTATTTCCACTGGGATCCTTGTTATTTCCACTGGGATCCTTGTTATTTCCACTGGGATCCTTGTTATTTCCACTGGGGGCCTTGTTATTTCCACTGGGGGCCTTGTTATTTCCACTGGGATCCTTGTTATTTCCACTGGGGGCCTTGTTATTTCCACTGGGGGCATTATTTCCACTGGGGGCCTTGTTATTTCCACTGGGGGCCTTGTTATTTCCACTGGGGGCCTTATTTCCACTGGGATCCTTGTTATTTCCACTGGGGGCCTTGTTATTTCCACTGGGGGCCTTGTTATTTCCACTGGGATCCTTGTTATTTCCACTGGGATCCTTGTTATTTCCACTGGGGTCCTTATTTCCACTGGGGGCCTTATTTCCACTGGGGTCCTTAATTCCATTGGTGTCCTTGTTATTTCCACTAGGGTCCTTGGTATTTCCACTTGGGTCCTTGTTATTTCCATTGGGTCCTTGTTATTTCCATTGGGGTCCTTGTTATTTCTACTGGGATCCTTGGTATTTCCATTGGGGTCCTTGGTATTTCCACTGGGGTCCTTGTTATTTCCATTGGGTCCTTGTTATTTCCATTGGGGTCCTTGTTATTTCTACTGGGATCCTTGGTATTTCCATTGGGGTCCTTGTTATTTCCACTGGGGTCCTTGTTATTTCCACTGGGGTCCTTGGTATTTCCATTGAGGTCCTTGGCATTTCCACTGAGGTCCTTGGCATTTCCATTGGGGTCCTTGGCATTTCCAGTGAGGTCCTTGGTATTTTCACTGGGGTTCTTGGTATTTCCACTGCGGTCCTTGGTATTTCCATTGAGGTCCTTGGTATTTCCATTGGGTCCTTGGTATTTCCATTGGGGTCATTGCCATTTCCATTGGGGTCATTGCCATTTCCATTGGGGCCACTGACATTTTCATTGAGGTCCTTGGCATTTTCACTGGGTCCTTGGTATTTCCATTGGGGTCCTTGGTATTTCCATTGGGGTCCTTGGTATTTCCATTGGGGTCATTGGCATTTCCACTGGGGTCCTTGGTATTTCCATTGGGGTCCTTGGTATTTCCATTGGGGTCATTGGCATTTCCATTGGGGTCCTTGGCATTTCCATTGGAGTCCTTGGTATTTCCACTGGGGTCCTTGGTATTTCCACTGGGGTCCTTGGTATTTCCATTGGGGTCCTTGGTATTTCCATTGGGGTCATTGGCATTTCCACTGGGGTCATTGGCATTTCCACTGGGGTCATTGGTATTTCCATTGGGGTCCTTGGCATTTCCACTGGGGTCCTTGGTAATTCCACTGGGGTCCTTGGTAATTCCACTGGGGTCCTTGGTATTTCCACTGGGGTCCTTGGTATTTCCACTGGGGTCCTTGGTATTTCCATTGGGTCCTTGGTATTTCCATTGGGGTCCTTGGCATTTCCATTGTTGTCCTCTGTATTTCCATTGAGGTCCTTGGTATTTCCATTGAGGTCCTTGGTATTTCCATTGGGGTCCTTGGTATTTCCATTGGGGTCCTTGGTATTTCCATTGGGGTCCTGGATATTTCCATTGGGATCCTTGGTATTTTTACTGGGGTCCTTGGTATTTCCATTGGGGTCCTTCGTATTTCCATTTTGTGCTTGGTATTTCCATTGGGGTCCTCTGTATTTCCATTGAGGTCCTTGGTATTTCCATTGGGGTCCTTGGTATTTCCATTTAGTGCTT
>NW_027199353.1:0-33104 GCF_038502225.1 Cherax quadricarinatus | reverse complement strand
GTAGGATAGGAGATGAATAAGGAGGCTTTCGGAAGGGTAGGGGGAGTGTAGACCAAGTGTTTACAGTGAAACATATAGGTGAACAGTATATAGATAAGGGTAAAGAGGTTTTTGTGGCATTTATGGATTTGGAAAAGGTGTATGACAGAGTGGATAGGGAAGCAATGTGGCAGATATTGCAAATGTAAGGAATAGGAGGTAGGTTATTGAAAGTGAAGAGTTTTTACAAGGATAGTGAGGTTACAGTCAGAATATGTAGGAGAGAGGGAGATTACTTCCCAGTAAAAGTAGGCCTTAGACAAGGATGTGTGATGTCACCACAGTTGTTCAATATATTTATAGATGAGGTTATAAGAGAAGTGAATGCTTGGGTGTTGGCAAGAGATGTGGGGTTAAAAGAAAAAGAATCTAATACAAAGAGGGCTGAGGAGGGGCTGTTGAGGTGGTTTGGACATAAAGAGAGAATGGAACAAAATAGAATGACTTCAAGTATAAATCTGTAGCGAAGGGAAGGAGGGGTAGGTGCAGGCCTTGGGAAGGTTGGAGGGAGGGGGTAAAGGAGGTTTTGTGTGAGAGAGGCTTGGACTTCCAGCAAGTGTGAGCGTGTTAGATAGGAGCGAATGGAGGCAAATGTTTTAGGACATGATGTGTTGTTGGAGTGTGAGCAAGGAAACATTTATGAAGGTATTCAAGGAAACTGGCAGGCCAGACTTGAGTCCTGGAGATGGGAAGTACAGTGTCTGCCCTCTGAACAAGAGGTGTTAA
The DNA here is from genome assembly GCF_038502225.1 of Cherax quadricarinatus. Classification (NCBI taxonomy): domain Eukaryota; kingdom Metazoa; phylum Arthropoda; class Malacostraca; order Decapoda; family Parastacidae; genus Cherax; species Cherax quadricarinatus. Next base: position 32,339 of record NW_027199353.1, on the reverse strand, counting down.
TGTTGCAGTTTTATAACTGTAGTGCAAGTACATCTCTGGCAAGATAGTGATAGAGTGAATGATGGTGAAAGTTTTTCTTTTTCAGACCACCCTGCCTTGGTGGGAGATGGCTGATGTGTTAATAAAAAAAATAAATGTACTGTATATGTATTTTACTTTTTATTGTATTTTTAAAGCATAGTTCCACTGTTGGCTTAATATATGTTAGTGTAAAATTGTTATCTGGCATTTGTATGCATTTATAAGTTGAAAAAATAGCATTCTACTTTCCAGCAGTATCCTGGAACCTAACCTGCCATATAAATGGGGCCCTATCATGTATGTGTATGTATGTATATATATACATACATACATATATATATATATATATATATATATTCTTTTTTTTTTTTAACAAGTCGGCCGTCTCCCACCGAGGCAGGGTGACCCAAAAAAGAAAGAAAATCCCCAAAAAGAAAATACTTTCATCATCATTCAACACTTTCACCACACTCACACATTATCACTGTTTTTGCAGAGGTGCTCAGAATACAACAGTTTAGAAGCATATACGTATAAAGATACACAACATATCCCTCCAAACTGCCAATATCCCAAACCCCTCCTTTAAAGTGCAGGCATTGTACTTCCCATTTCCAGGACTCAAGTCCGACTATATGAAAATAACTGGTTTCCCTGAATCCCTTCACTAAATATTACCCTGCTCACACTCCAACAAAAAGATTAGGTGATGAAAGATTGGATATCAGATTGGAGGGAGAGTATGGAAGAAGTGAATGTTTTCAGATACTTGGGAGTTGACGTGTCAGCGGATGGGTCTATGAAATATGAGGTGAATCGTTGAATTGATGAGGGGAAAAGAGTGAGTGGTGCACTTAGGAGTCTGTGGAGACAAAGAACTTTGTCCTTGGAGGCAAAGAGGGGAATGTATGAGAGTATAGTTTTACCAACGCTCTTATATGGGTGTGAAGCATGGGTGATGAATGTTGCAGCGAGGAGAAGGGTGGAGGCAGTGGAGATGTCATGTCTGAGGGCAATGTGTGGTGTGAATATAATGCAGAGAATTCGTAGTTTGGAAGTTAGGAGGAGGTGCAGGATTACCAAAACTGTTGTCCAGAGGGCTGAGGAAGGGTTGTTGAGGTGGTTCGGACATGCAGAGAGAATGGAGAGATACAGAATGACTTCAAGAGTGTATCAGTCTGTAGTGGAAGGAAGGCGGGGTAGGAGTCGCCCTAGGAAAGGTTGGAGGGAGGGGGTAAAGGAGGTTTTGTGTGCGAGGGGCTTGGACTTCCAGCAGGCATGCGTGAGCGTGTTTGATAGGAGTGAATGGAGACAAATGATTTTTAATACTTGACGTGCTGTTGGAGTGTGAGCAAAGTAACATTTATGAAGGGATTCAGGGAAACCGGCAGGCCGGACTTGAGTCCTGGAGATGGGAAGTACAGTGCCTGCACTCTGAAGGAGGGGTGATAATGTTGCAGTGTAAAAACTGTAGTGTAAAGCACCCTTCTGGCAAGACAGTGATGGAGTGAATGATGGTGAAAGTTTTTCTTTTTCGGGCCACCCTGCCTTGGTGGGCCACCCTGCCTTGGTGGGCCACCCTGCCTTGGTGGTCCACCCTGCCTTGGTGGGAATATAGTATATATATAAATAATACATATATATATATATATATATATATATATATATATATATATATATATATATATATATATATATATATATATATATATATATGTAGACTTCAGGATATACATGTTTATAGAGGGGCCACAGATATATCAGATCACTTTCTAGTTGTAGCTACACTGAGAGTAAAAGGTAGATGGGATACAAGGAGAATAGAAGCATCAGGGAAGAGAGAGGTGAAGGTTTATAAACTAAAAGAGGAGGCAGTTAGGGTAAGATATAAACAGCTATTGGAGGATAGATGGGCTAATGAGAGCATAGGCAATGGGGTCGAAGAGGAATGGGGTAGGTTTAAAAATGTAGTGTTAGAGTGTTCAGCAGAAGTTTGTGGTTACAGGAAAGTGGGTGCGGGAGGGAAGAGGAGCGATTGGTGGAATGATGATGTAAAGAGAGTAGTAAGGGAGAAAAAGTTAGCATATGAGAAGTTTTTACAAAGTAGAAGTGATGCAAGGAGGGAAGAGTATATGGAGAAAAAGAGAGAGGTTAAGAGAGTGGTGAAGCAATGTAAAAAGAGAGCAAATGAGAGAGTGGGTGAGATGTTATCAGCAAATTTTGTTGAAAATAAGAAAAAGTTTTGGAGTGAGATTAACAAGTTAAGAAAGCCTAGAGAACAAATGGATTTGTCAGTTAAAAATAGGAGAGGCGAGTTATTAAATGGAGAGTTAGAGGTATTGGGAAGATGGAGGGAATATTTTGAGGAATTGTTAAATGTTGATGAAGATAGGGAAGCTGTGATTTCGTGTATAGGACAAGGAGGAATAACATCTTGTAGGAGTGAGGAAGAGCCAGTTGTGAGTGTGGGGGAAGTTCGTGAGGCAGTAGGTAAAATGAAAGGGGGTAAGGCAGCCGGGATTGATGGGATAAAGATAGAAATGTTAAAAGCAGGTGGGGATATAGTTTTGGAGTGGTTGGTGCAATTATTTAATAAATGTATGGAAGAGGGTAAGGTACCTAGGGATTGGCAGAGAGCATGCATAGTTCCTTTGTATAAAGGCAAAGGGGATAAAAGAGAGTGCAAAAATTATAGGGGGATAAGTCTGCTGAGTATACCTGGTAAAGTGTATGGTAGAGTTATTATTGAAAGAATTAAGAGTAAGACGGAGAATAGGATAGCAGATGAACAAGGAGGCTTTAGGAAAGGTAGGGGGTGTGTGGACCAGGTGTTTACAGTGAAACATATAAGTGAACAGTATTTAGATAAGGCTAAAGAGGTCTTTGTGGCATTTATGGATTTGGAAAAGGCGTATGACAGGGTGGATAGGGGGGCAATGTGGCAGATGTTGCAAGTGTATGGTGTAGGAGGTAGGTTACTGAAAGCAGTGAAGAGTTTTTACGAGGATAGTGAGGCTCAAGTTAGAGTATGTAGGAAAGAGGGAAATTATTTCCCAGTAAAAGTAGGCCTTAGACAAGGATGTGTGATGTCACCGTGGTTGTTTAATATATTTATAGATGGGGTTGTAAGAGAAGTAAATGCGAGGGTCTTGGCAAGAGGTGTGGAGTTAAAAGATAAAGAATCACACACAAAGTGGGAGTTGTCACAGCTGCTCTTTGCTGATGACACTGTGCTCTTGGGAGATTCTGAAGAGAAGTTGCAGAGATTGGTGGATGAATTTAAGAACATAAGAACATAAGAAAGGAGGAACACTGCAGCAGGCCTGTTGGCCCATACTAGGCAGGTCCTTTACAATTCATCCCACTAACAAACATTTGACCAACCCAATTTTCAATGCCACCCAAGAAACAAGCTCCGATGTGCAAGTCCCACTCAAATCCAACCCCTCCCACTCATGTACTTATCCAACCTAAATTTGAAACTACCCAAAGTCCTAGCCTCAATAACCCAACTAGGTAGACTGTTCCACTCATCAACTACCCTATTTCCAAACCAATACTTTCCTATGTCCTTTCTAAATCTAAACTTATCTAATTTAAATCCATTACTGCGGGTTCTCTCTTGGAGAGATATCCTCAAGACCTTGTTAATATCCCCTTTATTAATACCTATCTTCCACTTATACACTTCGATCAGGTCTCCCCTCATTCTTCGTCTAACAAGTGAATGTAACTTAAGAGTCTTCAATCTTTCTTCATAAGGAAGATTTCTAATGCTATGTATTAATTTAGTCATCCTACGCTGAATGTTTTCTAACGAATTTATGTCCATTCTGTAATATGGAGACCAGAATTGAGCTGCATAATCTAGGTGAGGCCTTACTAATGATGTATAAAGCTGCAGTATGACCTCTGGACTTCTGTTGCTTACACTTCTTGATATAAATCCCAGTAATCTATTTGCCTTATTACGTACGCTTAGGCATTGCTGTCTTGGTTTAAGGTTGCTGCTTACCATAACCCCCAAGTCCTTTTCGCAATCTGTATGGCTAAGTTCTACATTATTTAACTTATAAGTGCTAGGGTTATGGACACTCCCGAGCTTCAGAACTTTGCATTTATCTACATTGAACTGCATCTGCCACTTTTCTGACCAAGAGTAGAGTTTGTCTAAATCCTCCTGAAGTTCCCTAACATCTACGTTTGAATCAATTATCCTACCTATCTTCGTGTCATCGGCGAATTTGCTCATATCACTAGTAATTCCTTCATCAAGATCATTGATATATATTATAAACAACAACGGGCCCAAGACTGATCCCTGTGGAACGCCACTTGTAACCGATCCCCACTCGGATTTAACCCCATTTATGGACAGTCTCTGCTTCCTGTCTGTGAGCCATGATTCGATCCACGAGAGCACTCTTCCCCCAATGCCATGAGCTGCTACTTTCTTCAACAGTCTTTGGTGCGGAACTCTATCAAATGCCTTACTAAAATCTAAGTAAATAATATCAAATTCTTTATCGTGGTCAACAGCCTCAAAAGCTTTACTGAAGAAAGTTAATAAATTAGTTAGACAAGACCGGCCTCTTGTGAATCCATGCTGAGTATCATTAATCAAACTATGCTTATCGAGATGGCTTCTTATAATTTGAGCTATAATTGACTCTAGTAATTTGCCTACAATTGAGGTCAGGCTTATTGGGCGGTAATTTGACGGTAACGACTTTTCCCCCGTTTTAAAAATAGGAATTACATTAGCCATCTTCCACATATCAGACACTACACCTGTTTGAAGAGATAAATTAAAAATATTAGTTAATGGTTCACAGACTTCCATTTTGCATTCCTTTAGAACCCTTGAAAAAACCTCTTCAGGACCCGGTGACTTATTTTGCTTCAGTCGGTCTATCTGTTTCACAACCATTTCACTAGTGACTGTGATATTACATAATTTATCTTCTTCTGGACCACTATAAAAATTAATTACCGGAATATTATTAGTGTCTTCCTGTGTAAAAACCGAGAGAAAATAATTATTTAAAATCAAGCACATTTCATTCTCTTTGTCAGTAAGATGCACATAGTTATTTTTAAGGGGACCTATCTTATCTCTGACTTTTGTTCTATATACCTGGAAAAAACTTTTTGGGTTAGTTTTAGAATCCCTAGCAACTTTAATTTCATAGTCCCTTTTAGCTTTTCTTATCCCCTTTTTAATGTCCCTCTTAATGTCAATATACTGATTCATAAGATGACCCTCGCCTCTTTTGATACGCCTATAAATTCCTTTCTTATGCCCTAGTAGATATTTCAGCCTATTATTCATCCATTTTGGGTCATTTCTATTTGATCTAATTTCTTTATAAGGGATAAACGTTCTTTGAGCAGCATGTATTGTGTTCAGAAAACTGTCATATTGAGAGCTCTCTTCGTTACCCCAGTCAACAGATGGTAGGGTGTGCAAAAGAAGAAAATTAAAGGTGAATACAGGAAAGAGTAAGGTTATGAGGATAACAAAAAGATTAGGTGATGAAAGATTGGAGGGAGAGAGTATGGAGGAGGTGAATGTATTCAGATTTTGGGAGTGGATATGTCAGCGGATGGGTCTATGAAAGATGAGGTGAATCATAGAATTGATGAGGGGAAAAGAGTGGTTCACTTAGGAGTCTGTGGAGACAAAGAACTTTGTCCTTGGAGGCAAAGAGGGGAATGTATGAGAGTATAGTTTACCAACGCTCTTATATGGGTGTGAAGCATGGGTGATGAATGTTGCAGCGAGAAGAAGGCTGGAGGCAGTGGAGATGTCATGTCTGAGGGCAATGTGTGGTGTGAATATAATGCAGAGAATTCGTAGTTTGGAAGTTAGGAGGAGGTGCGGGATTACCAAAGCTGTTGTCCAGAGGGCTGAGGAAGGGTTGTTGAGGTGGTTCGGACATGTAGAGAGAATGGAGCGAAACAGAATGACTTCAAGAGTGTATCAGTCTGTAGTGGAAGGAAGGCGGGGTAGGGGTCGGCCTAGGAAAGGTTGGAGAGAGGGGGTAAAGGAGGTTTTGTGTGCGAGGGGCTTGGACTTCCAGCAGGCATGCGTGAGCGTGTTTGATAGGAGTGAATGGAGACAAATGGTTTTTATACTTGACGTGCTGTTGGAGTGTGAGCAAAATAACATTTATGAAGGGGTTCAGGGAAACCGGTAGGCCGGACTTGAGTCCTGGAGATGGGAAGTACAGTGCCTGCACTCTGAAGGAGGGGTGTTAATGTTGCAGTTTAAAAACTGTAGTGTAAAGCACCCTTCTGGCAAGACAGTGATGGAGTGAATGATGGTGAAAGTTTTTCTTTTTCGGGCCACCCTGCCTTGGTGGGAATCGGCCGGTGTGATAATAAATAAAATAAAAAATATATATATATGTGTGTATGTGTGTATGTGTATGTATATGTGTGTGTGTGTGTGTGTGTGTGTGTGTGTGTGTGAGTGTGAGTGTGAGTGTGAGTGTGAGTGTGAGTGTGAGTGTGTGTGTGTGTGTGTGTAATATATACAGTAAGGCCCTGCTTTATGGCGTTTTGCCTTACGGCATTCCGCTAATACAGCGATGTCAAATTATGACCAAAATTTGCTATACGGCAAGTGGTCTTTCAAATACAGCGCCCCCACCCGATTTGTTTACATTTTCCATGACCACATCTATTATGTCAGGAAACTTTCCAAAATTTCAAGTGTTTTAAAGAACTGCGTATTTCATATGTACTCTGATAATTATACTTATGTGTACCTGTACCTAAATATACTTACATAGTGTGCAGGTACACATTGAAATCGCTAAGTCTCTCTCTACTCATGACGCCAATACTACGTAATAATGATCACTTTTGGGCACACTACGTGTCTTATTTTACATCAATATAGGCATTTTCATTAATCCATCTATGATATTTTCCTCAAAATTATATATAAAACCCATTACATAGCATATAAACATGATACATACACTCACAGAATAAAAATTGATGTAAATATGAGATTTGTTTACAAAGCAGCTGTGTAGGTAGTGTCGGAAGAATTAAGTCGGTTCCTGACCAGCCGGGCTGTGGCTCGTACGTTGGTTTGCGTGCAGCCAGCAGCAACAGCCTGGTTGATCAGGCTGTGATCCACCAGGAGGCCTGGTCACAGACCGGGCCGCGGGGGCGTTGACCCCCGGAACTCTCTCCAGGTAAACTCCAGGTCCCGGTAGTCAAACACTGGGGGGTAACTGTAGAAAAATATTCTTTTCGTATGCCTTTACTCTATACATAGCAATTCACGACCCTTGTGGGTTTAGTGCTTTTTATTAATAATAATAATAATTATGGCCACCCTGCCTTGGTGGGAATCGGCCAGTGTGATAATAAAAAAAAAAAATAATAAAATAATTATTATTATTATTCTTAATATTAATATTATTATTATCATTATTATTACTAATAATAATGCAGGTCTCCCTCAACATTTGCGAGGGTTAGGGGATCAAGAGCCTCGCGAATGTTGAAAAACCGTGAATGTTTGGTGCCCCAATATATTGTAGGGAAATTTAATACAATACTGCTTCCTTAAGGAGTGCCTCCGGCAAATTTCCGCGCGCGCTCACCGAAATATCGGAAAAATATGGATAGTGAGTTATATATACTGAAAAATAGCTCAACTCTTTGGCAACACAATGGTACCAGAATGAATGTTCTACGACGTTTCTACAAGAAATTACAGTCATTTATATGAGGTAAGGTGACGGTGATATTGGTAGCGAGTCTGCTCACAGCCCATATATATTTTGGAAATTTTTCCTTGTTTTTTATCGCTTTTTCTTGCATTATACTTTCTAATATAATAACTGAGTACTTGGCATCATAAAACTGAAGGCGGAGCTTATCCCTAGATTGAGCAACAGTCATTAATCATATCATGATGCACGGAAGGGTTGCCGCGCCAGGAGAAATCACTTCATTATTACGCTTATATCAGCTTATATATCAACTCTACAGCTTATTTATCTATCAGAATTGTTCTAATATGATATAATAAACGGGATCAAGAGCCTCGCGAATGTTGAAAAACCGTGAATGTTTGGTGCCCCAATATATTGTAGGGAAATATAATACAATACTGCTTCCTTAACTTGTTGAACCATGAACAATCATAAAATACATGAAAATGTCGTAAATTGTACTAAATATATACATGTTATGCTTTAATAACATGTATGTTATTAAATACCACAGACTCCACCACTGCCTCCACCACTTCCTCAACCACTGCGAGTCCCTACTACCCTCCCTCCGACCCCCGCAACTGGCAGCCAGCCCTCCCACCACTCAGTGTGGCGAGTGTTTTGTTTGTTCATTATTTGCTATTAAACTACAGTATAAATAATGTAAACCCATTCATGACTGCATATTGGAATGGCTATTCAGACAGGTATTAGACGGTGACATCATGTGTTTACTCTTGAACACAGCAAAGAATCAAACATTTCTGCTACTGCTAATAATAACAATAGTAATAATAATAATAATAACAATAATAATAATCATAATAATAATAATAATAATAATAATACGATATAATTGAAGAAGGAAATTGTACGAAAATTGAAGAAGGAAATACGAGGGAGTGGTTGACACATCGTCAGTGTGGCTTTGTTTATGCTGGGGTGAGCATTAGTCTCCCTGCTCTTCCAAACATTTCACAATAATTCAGCGGTTGAGGCAGTGGTATTTAATAACATATATGTTATAAATAATAATAGTACATATTATTAATAACATGTATTATTATTAATAATAACATGTATGTTATTAAATACCACTGCCTCAACCTCTACCTCAACCGCTGCCTCAATCGCTTCAACAGCTGCCTCACCCACTGCCTCAATCGCTGCCTCAACAGCTGCCTCAACCACTGCCTCAACAGCTGCCTCACCCGCTGCCTCACCCGCTGCCTCAACCGCTGCCTCTACCGCTGCCTCTACCGCTGCCTCTACCGCTGCCTCAACCGCTGCCTCTACCGCTGCCTCTACCGCTGCCTCTACCGCTGCCTCTACCGCTGCCTCTACCGCTGCCTCTACCGCTGCCTCTACCGCTGCCTCTACCGCTGCCTCTACCGCTGCCTCTACCGCTGCCTCTACCGCTGCCTCTACCGCTGCCTCTACCGCTGCCTCTACCGCTGCCTCTACCGCTGCCTCTACCGCTGCCTCTACCGCTGCAGTCGCACTCTATCTACAAGCACTAAACACAATGAATTATTGTGAAATGTTTGGAAGTGCACGGAGGCTAATGCTCACTCCAGCATAAACAAAGCCACACTGACGATGTGTCAACCACTCCCTCGTATTTTTGTACAACTTCCTTCTTCAATATCGTATTTATTATTATTATTTTTTATTATTATTATTATTACTATTGTTATTATTAGCAGAAGCAGAAATGTTTGATTCTTTGCTGTGTTCAAGAGTAAACACAAGACGTCACCGTCTAATACCTGTCCGAATAGCCATTCCAATATGCAGTCATGAATGGGTTTACATTATTTATACTGTAGTTTAATAGCAAATAATGAACAAACAAAACACTCACCACACTGAGTGGTGGGAGGGCTGGCTGCCAGTTGCGGGGATCGGTGGGAGGGTAGTAGGGACTCGCAGGTGGCAGGAAACTTGAATATGATTTGGCGACTTGGTGGCTGGGAATTTGGCAGTTGGGAATTCGCGAATGTGTGAAGCCCGCGAAAGCTGAAAACGTGAATGTTGAGGGAGACCTGTATGAGATTTGTTTACATAGCAGCTGTGTAGGTAGTGTCGGAAGAATTGTTTTCTCTAGTCAAACTGGGGGATAACTGTAGAAAAATATTCTTTTCGTATGCCTTTACTCTATATATAGCAATTCACGACCCTTGTGAGTTTAGTGTTTTTTATTAATAATATTATTATTAATATTAATAATAATAATAATAATAATACATCTACCATCCGACTTACGACCACTCGACTTACGACTTTTTTATGCCAAATTTCTGGGAAATAAACAACTATTTGTGTTGTACACAGTGTTTATCCTAAACCTTACAGTATAAAATACAGTACTAACAACATAAAAAGTAAAGTAAAACATGAAATACCAAAATAAAACAATAAAATAAAGTCATTACAAAAATGTTTTGTTGATATTCAGTATTAAAGTTAGACTTACGACCATTTCGACTTACGACCAGTTTCTCGGAACCGAACTCCGTCGTAAGTCGGATGGTAGGTGTATCTTCATTCACTAAAAATGGTGTGTTGCTGTTTGTTTATTCTGTACTAACTTGTACACAATGTAAGAGTATTTGTATTGTGAGGTAATTATTATTATAATAAAAAAAATATTGAGGTAAATGTTTTACAAACTCTTACAAATGGACGTGAATGAACTAAAAGTAGACACACATTAATACACATTTATTTCGCCTGACCAAGTCATCCCCCACTACCTGTTCAGTTTGTGTTCTTACACTGTCTCAACTCTGTATCTCGTTCTCTCTCTTGTTTACTCTTTCGTTAACTAGTTATCTCTCATTGACAATGGCATCTAAGGTTAGCTGTGATAAAAAGAGAAGTCGTAAGCCTCTTGCTTTAAGTGCCAAGTTAGAGGATGATGGTGTGCCATTCTGATTTTATTCAATAAACACCCTGCCACTCACCTCTCACACATTAATATTAACATTTTAAGGTAAGTAATAAGTGTACTCTGTGTGTATCTTACCTTTTATTGTGTTTTAATGCCTAATTCTATTGCTAACTTAATATAAGTTAGTGTAAACTTGTTGTCTGGCATTTATTGCATATTTTATATGTGCTCTGATAATAATACTTGTGGACCTGTGTGGTAGCCGGGCGGAGGGACAACATTACATTTTCTCTGCTCAGCCATCAGAGAAAACGTGTATGAATCTGCGTTTGACCCAGCCACTCCCTCACTCCGTTTTTGTTTACAATTTTCGTCATGAATTATTCATTACTTCTACCTTCGTTTATGATGGCATCTAAAGGTAGTTGTTAGAAATGATTAAATTTAGTGAACAAGGCATGTCGATGTTAATAATATGGCTCTGGCCCACAGTGTAGGTAACCAGTAGGTGTAGCCCAGGCGGGCTACACCTACCGGCTACCTACACTGACTTCCTACAAATAAATACTACTCACCTCTCTTCCTATATTAAGACTACACATATTTTAAGGTAAATAATGAGTGTACTGTATGTGTATTTTACCTCTCTGGGATGTTTTAAATATCATATATTAAGTATGAGACGGGGAGCCAGTGCTACCTACACCTGGGCTACCTGCACCTGACTTCCTACAAATAAGTACTACTTGCCTCTCTCCCTACATTAAGATTACAAATACTTTAAGTAATGAATTTACTGTGAATGTATTTTACTTTGTGTGTTTTTAATGCCTAATTCTATTACTAAGTTAATATAATTTAGTGTAAACTTGCTGTCTGGCATTTATATGCATTTATAAATGGAAAAAAATGGCGTTTTGCTTTCTGGCGATGTCTGCTTTCCGGCGATAGCCTGGAACCTAACCTGCCGTATAAGTGGAGCCCTACTGTCCCAACTAAAATCCTCAACTAACGGCAGCATCAAGTAATGGCAAATTCGTTTAACGGCACTCTTTGGCACAAAAAAAATGGCTCTACCAACGGCGAAAAACTCATCTAATGATGTTCGTCCTGAACTTGTCCATGGGGCCAGAGCATGGCCTGAGTGGGCCCAGCCACTCCAAGACTCCATGTACAGCCAGTGCACCAGTGTTTACAAGCCGTTTCGGTCGATTCCAAGTGTACCTGCAATATATTTTGTATTATTCCAGTGTTTTTAGTGCTTTAACTGCTAAATAAGCCACCATGGGCCCAAGGAAAGTTTCTAGTGCCAGCCCTGTGATAAAGAAGGAAAGAAACAATAAAATTCAAGAAAAAACTCGTAGCAAAGTACCAAAGTGGAGGAGGAAGAGAGAAGAAAGAATGTGCCTTCTGCAGTGATTCACTGATTCCACGATATGTACGACACTAAAGCAGCAGGTACTGATAAAGGCTATAGTGCCAGCCAGCGATGAAGTGTAGAGTTAACAGTGTAGAAAGTAAGTTAAGTGACTAAGCGATAGAAAAACGACACATTGTTGGATGTGTGTACATCCACCGGCCTGCTATCTTCCACTACCCTAAACCTCTGCCAGCATCTCCTCCATCAAACTAATTAAACTAACATCTCCATGGTCAGTATAAATATGAGAGCGTAAGCATAAAAGTAAATATATTAAGTGTAAATATAAAAGGACCCCGATGGAAATACGTAAGCCACTCGGACTTTTTTTGTGTTATCCTAGGTACTTTACACATATGCTGCTATGTATGATAATCTTTGTAATTTCTTTCTTTCAACGCACCAGCCATTTCCCACCGAGGTGGGGCGGCCCAAAAGGAAAACCGAAAGTTTCGCCTTTTAAATTTAATAATATATACAGGAGAAGGGGTTACCAGCCCCTTGCTCCTGGCATTTTAGTCGCCTCTTACAACACGCATGGCTTACGGAGGAAGAATTCTGTTCCACTTCCCCATCTTTGTAATTGTATTTGTGTATACCTGAATAAACTTATTTATAAATTAAAATGTAAATATTTCTTATTTTTAAATTAAAATGTAAATATTTCTTATTCCTAAATTACATACATTGTTTAAGAGTGATGGTGGTGGTGGCCAAAGCCTCCACCTCCACCAACACGGCTTCTCTCAGTGGCGGCCCTTAAACCCAACAACAACACTTACACCATTTACTCCTCTCATACATTATGGCACATTTTATTCATTCTAGAGTATATATTATGTTTCTATGTTATTAACCCTTTGACTGTCGCGGCCATATACAGTGGACCCCCGGTTAACGATATTTTTTCCCTCCAGAAGTATGTTCAGGTGCCAGTACTGACCGAATTTATTCCCATAAGAAATATTGTGAAGTAGATTAGTCCATTTCAGACCCCCAAACATACACGTACAAACGCACTTACATAAATACACTTACATAATTGGTCGCATTCGGAGGTAATCGTTATGCGGGGGTCCACTGTATATACGTCTTACGAGGTACCGTGTTTGACGTACATATACTCATAAATTCTAGCGGCTTCAAATCAAGCAGGAGAAAGCTGGTAGGCCCACATGTGAGAGAATAGGTCTATGTGGTCAGTGTGCACCATATAAAAAAAAACCTGGAGTATGCAGTGCATAATGAGAAAAAAAAATTCCGACCGTTTTTTTTAATTAAAATGCCAACTTTGTGGTCTATTTTCGTATAGTATTCTCGTTTTCTTGGTCTCATTTGATAGAATGGAAAACATATTATAGAAATAGAGGTGATTTTGATTGATTTTACTATAAAAAGAACCTGGAAATGGAGCTCAAAGTAGGGGAAATGTTTGATTTTTGGCGATGTTCAAAAGTAAACAAATGATGCCATTGTCCAATAAATGTCCAACTAGCCATTCTAATATGCAGTCTTGAATGGGTTGATGTTATTTATACAATTATTACAATATTGCAGTAGTCTGCATTTCAGTAAATCTTCTATTTTTTGTTTGAATAAAAATTCAAAATAGAAAGCAAGAGTAATATCAGAGGGGCCTGGAGACATGACTGATGAACAAAGAAAATGTTATTTTAGAGCCGGGAATGTCTGCATTGTTCATTCTGGACCTTATTTTGAAATTGTCAGATTTTTTAGTTTTCGTGAAGTTGGCCAAATTCCAAATTTCTGACCCACTTATTAGGTAGTTGAAATCGGTAAATTGGCAATTTCTTGTACTCATTTGATAGAAAAAATGGAGTTCTAAAGAAATAGCTATGAGTTTGGGCGACTGGAACAATGGAATTAGCCGAAAATAGGGCTCAAAGTGGGCGAAATCGCCGATTTGTAAACAGCGCCGAGGTCGCTAACTTCGTGAGAGCGTAATTCCATCAGTTTTCCATCAAATTTAGTTTTTTTGGTGTCATTACAATCAGGAAAAGATTCTCTATCATTTCATAAGAAAAAATAATTTTTTTTTTTAAATTTTGCGACACCAGGAGACACCTCAGGATTGGGGGTTGCGACAGTCAAAGGGTTAATATTGTTTATAATGTCATATTAGATGAATTGTGATAGATAAATAAGCCGTAGAGATATTAGCGTCATACTGAAGCATGATAAACTTATCTTCCTCTTGCCTCCTACGTGTGTCATGCACCAACAAGTCAAGTCAGTAAAGATAAGTCAAAAAAGGTGTAATGTTAAATGTTCATTTATCCATTTTATTAGTGCTTTATATTTATTTGTCATTGTTTTATGTATGTTTATTTATATTCAATCTTTAACAAAAATATTTTTTGTTAATACTTTTGGCTGTCTGAAATGGATTAATTGGATTTCCATTATTTCTTATGGGGAAAATTAATTTGACTAACGGCTAGCTCTCTGGAATGGATTAATGCCGTTGGTCGAGGGTCCACTGTATATTTATATATATACATGTCGTGTCAAATAAGTAAAATCTGTCAATTAGCAAGAAATCATTTAAAATTAAGTCATTTCTAAAATTTTCTCTTTTATGTTTAAAGACATATTTTTCATTTAAGTTAATGTAAAAATTAATAATTTTGTACCAAAACAACTTTAGAAAACTTATTATAACAAGTGCAATTTAATTTAGCCTAATTCAACTAAATATATTTTTGATAAGTTTACAATAATTTAACCCGTAAACGGTCCAAGCAGATCTACGTTCATATGTGTAGCGCTACAAAAGTAGATCTATGTTTTTTTTTTACATATTTTCAAATATATATAAAAAAAAAAAAAAAAAAATAGACCAAAGTTTTTTTACACATTTTCAAATGTAAAAAAAAAAAAAAAAAAAAGATCTACTTTTTTTACATATTTTCAAATGTTGAAAAAATGTATATATACGTTTGGACCGTTTACTGGTTAATAATAAACAAACAAAATGAAATATTTTTCATTATGTTTAGAATGATTTTTGCCAAATTATTGCATACACAAATTTTTGCTTGCCTTATTGGGCAAGAAGAGATTTGTTATTTAAGCCAAAATCCCAAGTTTTACGTATTCGGTACAAAATGTATATTAAAAGTGAAAGTGAAAGGAGTAAGGTGATGAGGGTAACAAAAAATATTATGTAATTTAAGATTGGATATAAGATTGGAGGGAGTATGGAGGAAGTGAATGTATTCAGATATTAGAGAATGGATGCGTCAGCAGATGGGTCTATGAAAGATGAGGTGAATCATAGAATAGACAAGTGGAAAAAATGTGGGTGGTGCACTGAGGAGTTTTTGAAAACAGAGAACATTATCCATGGAAGCAAATAAGAAAATGTATGAGAGTACAGTGGTACCAACACTTGTATGGGTGTGAAGCATGGGTGATGAATGTTGCAACGAGGAGGAGGTTGGAGGCAGTGGAGAAGGCGTGTCTGAGGGCAATGTGAGATGTTAGGTAAGACACATATGCAACAGTTAGGTATCTTTATTATGAAACGTTTCGCCTACACAGTAGGCTTCCTCAGTCAAGTACAGAAAAGTTGATAGAAGCAGAAGATACTTGAAGACGATGTAATCAGTCCGTCACCCTTAAAGTTTTGAGGTGGTCAGTCCCTCAGTCTGGAGAAGAGTATTGTTCCATAGTAGGAAACAATATGGAGATGAAGTGACAGGATGGAGCCTTATATAGCGCCAAGAGGTGAGACGTAGGTCACTAGAAGAGGTAAGAACTCAGATGTTGGGAGGTCAGGTCCCTCTGAAGAAGCCTACTGTGTAGGCGAAACGTTTCGAAATAAAGATACCTAACTGTTGCATATGTGTCTTACCTAACAATCTGTCGGTATTTTATACCATTTTAATGTTCAATGTGAGATGTAAATATTATGCAGAGAATTCATAGCTTTCTCCATGGGGAAGTTAGTTTAATATGTTTATTATGCACCCCATACCCATCCTGTGGGTGGTAGTCAAAAGATTACAAAGGTACATAATGGGTCCAGGGACTGGACCCAAAAGTTATGATAGCTGAACTAGTTACAAAGGTAATGAACTCCAGGTAGATCTGGTCACTAATCATGGCAAGTTACAGAGGTAATGAATCAGCTTCACTCCTATACATGGTTACAGTCATGAACAAATTACAAAATAATGAACCACTGATACGTCCACACCTGGTCACAATTGTAATGAGTTATAAATACAAATATTAAGTGGGTCATACACCCACACATGGGGAAGTGGAACAGAATTCTTCCTCTGTAAGCCATGCTAGTAAGGGGCTAGTAACCCCTTTTCCCGTATATGTTACTAAATGTAAAAGAAGAAACTTGTGTTTTGCCTTTTTGGCCACCCCGCCTCGGTGGGATACGGCTGGTGCGTTGAAAGAAAAAGAATTCATAGCTTCGAGGTGTACAGTTTCTAAAACATTATATAGACGGTTGAAGAGGGGCTGGTGAGTTGATTTGGACATTCAGACAGGATGGAAGGAAATTTTTCAGAGGTGTATAAATCTTTATTGGAGAGGAAAAAAGTTTGAGGGGGGAAAGCAGTAAAGGTTTTGTGTGTAAGGGGCTTAGACATAAAGCAAGTGCATGTGAGTGTCAGGAGTGAATGCCGGCAAGTGGCTATAACTGTGCTGTTGGAGCATGAGCAAGGTAACATGTTACCTTGGTAACATGTTACCTTCCCACCTCCAAGACCTGCAGTGCAGGTGCTGTGCTTGCACTCTGAAAGATGAATGGGAATGTTACAGTTCTGGAGGTGGGAAGTACAGTGCCTTCACTCTGAAGGATGAGTGAGTATGTTACAGTCCTGGAAGTGGAAAGTACAGTGCCTGTACTCTGAAGGATAAGTGAGGATGTTACAGTTCTGGAGGTGGGAAGTACAGTGTCTGCACTCTGAAGGAGTGGGAATATCTGCAGTTTCGAGCAGTAGTATCAGCGTCCCTTTAACAAGACAGTGATGGAGAGAATGATGGAAGTATTCTTTTTGGGTCACCCTGCCCTGATGGGAGATGGCCAGTGCATTAAAAAAAAAATACATACACAAAAGGAGCTGCCAAAGTTAGTGGACACATTTGGGAGGGTACATAAAGAAGGAAATTAAACATAAACATAGGAAAGAGCAAGGTGATGAGGATAAAAAATTTGGGTAATAAAAGAATGGATATCAGATTGGAGGGAGTATAGAGAAAGTGAGGAATCCACAGAGACAAAGAACATTAACCATGGAAGCAAAAAGGGAAATGCATGGGGGTGTAGTGGTACCAACACTCTTATATGGGTGCGAAGCATGGGTTTTTACCTCTTAACTGTCCAAACGTAAATCTACATTGTTACCGCTAGCGCTCCAAATGTAGATTAATGTTTTATTTTTCCTGCCTCCAAATTTGGTACGACTGGCCTGAGATGCCTGGTCAGTATAGAATGGGTCTAACACTCGGTGTGTGTGGTATTAAAAATATCTGGGGCCACTTGGTACCTTGTGGGAGCACCCGTTCAACTGAGCGCCAGCTAGTGCAAACAGCGCTTCAAACACCAGGGATTCACTGATGTCTTGTTGTATTAACACTCCCCTTTTGAGAGAAAAGTGATGGTGACCCAGAGTTTAGTGGCTCTTGAGATGGATGTGGCCACAAGTGGTTGAGGAAATATAAAAAACCTGGATAATAACCCGTGTGCAACATTCTTTCATTTTTTATACCACTGGTAGTGTCATCCTGCCAGAATGTCCTATAACCTATGCCCAGAGTAAAGAGAAACAATTCGGGAACATGTTTAATATGTGTTTGGCAGGCAGGCTGGCTGGGTGGCTGGCTGGTCGGCTGGTTGGTGGGCTGCTGGGTTTGTGGGTTGGGTGCCTGGCTGGCTGGTCAGCTGCTGGGTGGGTGGCTGATTAACTTTAGCTGTCTCTATCTTCATCTGTCTGTATCTCTGTATCTATCTCTGTGTCTATCCCTGTCTCTGTCTATCCCTGTCTCTGTATCTCTGTCTCAGAGGTACACATAAATAGTTATTCATAGTGTAACTTAACCCGTAAACGGTCCAAGCAGATCTACGTTCACATGTGTAGCGCTACAAAAGTAGATCAACGTTTTTTTTACATATTTTCAAATATAACCAAAAAAAAAAAAGTAGATCAAAGTTTTTTACACGTTTTCAAATGTAAAAGAACAAAAAGATCTACTTTTTTTACATACTTCCAAATGTTGAAAAAACGTATATATACGTTTGGACCGTTTACGGGTTAAGTAGAAAAACCCAAAAATCCAGACAAAGTCCTATACTGTGCTTGTAGCTATAAGGCATAATAAGCATGACTGGCAAGTAATACGCACTTTCACTTGTTCAGGAATCAGACTTGATTATGCATCGTTGTGTAATACCTGTTGGTTCATAAGCGGCTCTCTCTCTGAGATGGAGAGAGAGAGAGACGAACAGGCAGAGAGACAGGAGATAGAAATAAACAGAGACAGAGTTAGACAGACAGGAAAATAGACACAGTGACAGACAGATAGACAGACATGTTTATGTGTAACGGTGAAAACAAATAAAGCCAAGGCAGTACACGATCATCAAGTGTCACCCCACTCCTACACTGTCAGCAGTGGAGGGACACTCATCTTACACTGTGCTTCAAGGAGTTTCACATACAGTGGACCCCCGGTTAACGATATTTTTTCACTCCAGAAGTATGTTCAGGTGCCAGTACTGACCGAATTTGTTCCCATAAGAAATATTGTGAAATAGATTAGTCCATTTCAGACCCCCAAACATACACGTACAAATGCACTTACATAATTGGTCGCATTCGGAGGTAATCGTTATGCGGGGGTCCACTGTATAGGAATACAAAATATTGTCCAGGGAGCTGAGAGGGATGGGGGGGTATTAAGATGGTTTGAACATTTAGAGATGGTGCAAAACAGGACTTGGAGCGGTGTATAAATATGTAATGGAAAGGTCATCCTGGAGAAGGTTGGAGGGAAGGGATGAAGGTTTAGTACAGTTATAGAGGCTAAAATGTTGTGTAGTTTTAAAAATAGGTTAGATAAATACATGAATGGGTGTGGGCGGGTGTGAGTTGGACCTGACTAGCTTGTGCTACTAGGTCTGATGTCGTGCTCCTTCCTTAAGTGGAAGTGACCTGACTAGGTGGGTCATTGGGCTAATCCAGGAGGGGGGGAAGACAAGGACCTGCTTCGCATAGGTCAGTAGACCTGCTGCAGTGTTCCTTCTTTCTTATGCTCTTAACCCTCTGACTGTTTTGGTCGTACATATACGTCTTACGAGCCAGCGTTTCGGACATATATACACTCAATAATTTTAGCGGCTTCAAATCAAGCAGGAGAAAGCTGGTAGGCCCACATGTGAGAGAATGGGTCTGTATGGTCAGTGCGCACCATATAAAAAAAATCCTGCAGCACTCGGTGCATAATGAGAAAACAAAACTCCAACCGTTTTTTTTTTGGATTAAAACGCAGACTTTGAGGTGTATTTTCATATAGCATTTATCGTTGTATTCTTATTTTCATGGTCTCACGTGATAAAATGGAAAACATGTTACAGAAATAGAGGTGATTTTGATTAGTTTCACAATGAAAACGACCTTGAAATTGAGCTCAAAGTAGCAGAAATGTTCGATTTTTACAAATGTTCAAGAGTAAGCAAATCACACCACACGTCCAATACACGTCAACTGGGTAATCTAATATTCTTTCACTAGTGCACTGATATTATTTATACAAGTTTTACAATAATCCAATAGTCTGCATAACGGTAAATCTTCTATTTTTTGTATGAATAAAAAATCAAAATAGAAAGCAATAGTAATATAAGAGGGGCCTAGAGACATGACTAATGAACAGAGGATATGTTATTTTAGTGCCAAGAATGTCTACATTGTTTATTCTGGACCCTATTTTGAAATTGGCATCTTTTTTAATTTGCATGAAATTGGCCAAATTGCCAATTTCTGACTGCTTTATTGGGTAGTTCAAATTGGTAAATGGGAGGTTTCTTGTACTCAGCTGATAGATAAAATGGAGTTCTAAAGAAACAGCTATGAGTTTGGTCAACTGGAATAACACAATTGGCCAAAAATGGGGCTCAAAGTTGGCAAAATCGCCGATGCGTATATGTCACCGAGACCGCTAACTTCGCAGGAGCGTAATTCCATGAGTTTTCGACCAAATTTTGTACTTTTGGTGTCATTACCATCGGGAAAAGATTCTCTATCATTTCATAAAATTATTTTTTTTTTCCAAAAACTTTTCAACATAGAATGACAGTTTCAGAAAGGGGCTTGCGACAGTCAAAGGGTTAAGAGATTTGGACATACAACAGGCACATGTGTGCATAGAGGTAAGTGGTTCTTACATCCTGAAGAGCTGTTGGAGGGTGAGCAAGGTAACCTTATAATCAAAAGCAAGTGGTAAACTGAAAAGTTACATTAATGAAGGAATTCAGGGACACCAGTTAGTCAGACTTGAGTCCTGGAGGTGGGAAGTACAGTGTCTGCATTCTGTAGGAGGGGTGGGGATATTGTAGCTTACCTGGAGTATACCTGGAGAGAGTTCCGGGGGTCAATGCCCCCGCGTCCCGGTATGTGACCAGGAGGAGTATCCGAGACATAGTGTCAGTTGAAGTTTCCTTATTGGGTTGCCCTACCTCACTTGGAGACAGCTGGTGTATTAAAAAAATATATAGCTAGGCCTTGATTAGTACGAGCTCAGTTAGTGAAAAATTAATACTGGTTCTTAACCTCTAAATTTATCAATTGTGCACAAAAATTACATATAATTTAAACAATATGAATTCAAATAATGAACAGTATACCAAAAATTAGGGTAAATATCAGGTGAGAAACAAATATTGAATCTCAATATTAAATTAATTCCGTCAGAAACCTGAATAAATATACAGTAGACCGTCATTTAGCACAAGTTTATTTGGCATGATTTGGTTATTGCACGAATGAAGAATTGCGGCACAATTTTATGTAACACGTATAATGAATTGTAGGTTGGTAGACAGCAACCACCCAGGGAAGTACTACCGTCCTGCCAGATGACTGTGAAACAAAAACCTGTAACTGTTTTGCATGATGGTAGGATTGCTGGTTTTCTTTTTCTGTCTCATAAACACGCTAAGATAACAGGGATATCTTGCTACTCCTACTTACACTTTGGTCACACTTCACAGACACGCACATGCATATATATATATACATACATCTAGGTTTTTCTCCTTTTTCTAAATAGCTCTTGTTCTTTTTTATTTCTTCTATTGTCCATGGGGAAGTGGAAAAGAATCTTTCCTCCGTAAGCCATGCGTGTCGTATGAGGCGACTAAAATGCCGGGAGCAATGGGCTAGTAACCCCTTCTCCTGTATACAATTACTAAAAAAGAGAAGAAGAAAAACTTTATAAAACTGGGTTGCTTAAATGTGCGTGGATGTAGTGCGGATGACAAGAAACAGATGATTGCTGATGTTATGAATGAAAAGAAGTTGGATGTCCTGGCCCTAAGCGAAACAAAGCTGAAGGGGGTAGGAGAGTTTCAGTGGGGGGAAATAAATGGGATTAAATCTGGAGTATCTGAGAGAGTTAGAGCAAAGGAAGGGGTAGCAGTAATGTTAAATGATCAGTTATGGAAGGAGAAAAGAGAATATGAATGTGTAAATTCAAGAATTATGTGGATTAAAGTAAAGGTTGGATGCGAGAAGTGGGTCATAATAAGCGTGTATGCACCTGGAGAAGAGAGGAATGCAGAGGAGAGAGAGAGATTTTGGGAGATGTTAAGTGAATGTATAGGAGCCTTTGAACCAAGTGAGAGAGTAATTGTGGTAGGGGACTTGAATGCTAAAGTAGGAGAAACTTTTAGAGAGGGTGTGGTAGGTAAGTTTGGGGTGCCAGGTGTAAATGATAATGGGAGCCCTTTGATTGAACTTTGTATAGAAAGGGGTTTAGTTATAGGTAATACATATTTTAAGAAAAAGAGGATAAATAAGTATACACGATATGATGTAGGGCGAAATGACAGTAGTTTGTTGGATTATGTATTGGTAGATAAAAGACTGTTGAGTAGACTTCAGGATGTACATGTTTATAGAGGGGCCACAGATATATCAGATCACTTTCTAGTTGTAGCTACACTGAGAGTAAAAGGTAGATGGGATACAAGGAGAATAGAAGCATCAGGGAAGAGAGAGGTGAAGGTTTATAAACTAAAAGAGGAGGCAGTTAGGGTAAGATATAAACAGCTATTGGAGGATAGATGGGCTAATGAGAGCATAGGCAATGGGGTCGAAGAGGTATGGGGTAGGTTTAAAAATGTAGTGTTAGAGTGTTCAGCAGAAGTTTGTGGTTACAGGAAAGTGGGTGCAGGAGGGAAGAGGAGCGATTGGTGGAATGATGATGTAAAGAGAGTAGTAAGGGAGAAAAAGTTAGCATATGAGAAGTTTTTACAAAGTAGAAGTGATGCAAGGAGGGAAGAGTATATGGAGAAAAAGAGAGAAGTTAAGAGAGTGGTGAAGCAATGTAAAAAGAGAGCAAATGAGAGAGTGGGTGAGATGTTATCAACAAATTTTGTTGAAAATAAGAAAAAGTTTTGGAGTGAGATTAACAAGTTAAGAAAGCCTAGAGAACAAATGGATTTGTCAGTTAAAAATAGGAGAGGAGAGTTATTAAATGGAGAGTTAGAGGTATTGGGAAGATGGAGGGAATATTTTGAGGAATTGTTAAATGTTGATGAAGATAGGGAAGCTGTGATTTCGTGTATAGGGCAAGGAGGAATAACATCTTGTAGGAGTGAGGAAGAGCCAGTTGTGAGTGTGGGGGAAGTTCGTGAGGCAGTAGGTAAAATGAAAGGGGGTAAGGCAGCCGGGATTGATGGGATAAAGATAGAAATGTTAAAAGCAGGTGGGGATATAGTTTTGGAGTGGTTGGTGCAATTATTTAATAAATGTATGGAAGAGGGTAAGGTACCTAGGGATTGGCAGAGAGCATGCATAGTTCCTTTGTATAAAGGCAAAGGGGACAAAAGAGAGTGCAAAAATTATAGGGGGATAAGTCTGTTGAGTGTACCTGGTAAAGTGTATGGTAGAGTTATAATTGAAAGAATTAAGAGTAAGACGGAGAATAGGATAGCAGATGAACAAGGAGGCTTTAGGAAAGGTAGGGGGTGTGTGGACCAGGTGTTTACAGTGAAACATATAAGTGAACAGTATTTAGATAAGGCTAAAGAGGTCTTTGTGGCATTTATGGATTTGGAAAAGGCGTATGACAGGGTGGATAGGGGGGCAATGTGGCAGATGTTGCAAGTGTATGGTGTAGGAGGTAGGTTACTGAAAGCAGTGAAGAGTTTTTACGAGGATAGTGAGGCTCAAGTTAGAGTATGTAGGAAAGAGGGAAATTTTTTCCCAGTAAAAGTAGGCCTTAGACAAGGATGTGTGATGTCACCGTGGTTGTTTAATATATTTATAGATGGGGTTGTAAGAGAAGTAAATGCGAGGGTCTTGGCAAGAGGCGTGGAGTTAAAAGATAAAGAATCACACACAAAGTGGGAGTTGTCACAGCTGCTCTTTGCTGATGACACTGTGCTCTTGGGAGATTCTGAAGAGAAGTTGCAGAGATTGGTGGATGAATTTGGTAGGGTGTGCAAAAGAAGAAAATTAAAGGTGAATACAGGAAAGAGTAAGGTTATGAGGATAACAAAAAGATTAGGTGATGAAAGATTGAATATCAGATTGGAGGGAGAGAGTATGGAGGAGGTGAACGTATTCAGATATTTGGGAGTGGACGTGTCAGCGGATGGGTCTATGAAAGATGAGGTGAATCATAGAATTGATGAGGGAAAAAGAGTGAGTGGTGCACTTAGGAGTCTGTGGAGACAAAGAACTTTGTCCTTGGAGGCAAAGAGGGGAATGTATGAGAGTATAGTTTTACCAACGCTCTTATATGGGTGTGAAGCGTGGGTGATGAATGTTGCAGCGAGGAGAAGGCTGGAGGCAGTGGAGATGTCGTGTCTGAGGGCAATGTGTGGTGTGAATATAATGCAGAGAATTCGTAGTTTGGAAGTTAGGAGGAGGTGCGGGATTACCAAAACTGTTGTCCAGAGGGCTGAGGAAGGGTTGTTGAGGTGGTTCGGACATGTAGAGAGAATGGAGCGAAACAGAATGACTTCAAGAGTGTATCAGTCTGTAGTGGAAGGAAGGCGGGGTAGGGGTCGGCCTAGGAAGGGTTGGAGGGAGGGGGTAAAGGAGGTTTTGTGTGCGAGGGGCTTGGACTTCCAGCAGGCATGCGTGAGCGTGTTTGATAGGAGTGAATGGAGACAAATGGTTTTTAATACTTGACGTGCTGTTGGAGTGTGAGCAAAGTAACATTTATGAAGGGATTCAGGGAAACCGGCAGGCCGGACTTGAGTCCTGGAGATGGGAAGTACAGTGCCTGCACTCTGAAGGAGGGGTGTTAATGTTGCAGTTTAAAAACTGTAGTGTAAAGCACCCTTCTGGCAAGACAGTGATGGAGTGAATGATGGTGAAAGTTTTTCTTTTTCGGGCCACCCTGCCTTGGTGGGAATCGGCCAGTGTGATAATAAAAATACAGTGGAACCTCTACTTGCGAGCACATCCACGTGCGAGTTTTTCCAAATACGAGCAGTCGATGGGTCGATTTTTTGCTTCCATACGCGAGCAAAATTTCCATAAGCGAGCAGACCTCAAGGCAGGTTCCTTGACGCTGGTGAGGGGCTCTTGCTCTTGATCTAGGGAATTGTATCTCATTTGTTTGTTGGACTATCTTATTGAAACTTGGGCAATGTATGATGGAAAGATGCTTCTTAACGTACACCAAAAATGAAAGAAATCTAAGCATAAATAATGGAGTTCACTTCTCAGCAATTAGCCACCCCTTAGCGGTATTTTCGTATGGTTTTTATGGTTGTATTCTCGTTTTTTTGGTCTCATTTGATAGAATGGAAGATATATTACAGAAATAGATATGATTTTGATTGCTTTCACGATGAAAAGTACCTTGAAATTGAGCTCAACATAGGAGAAATGTTCGATTCCTTGGCTATGTTCAAGAGTAAACAAATGACGTCACTGTCCATTCCAATATGCAGTCGTGAATGGGTTGACATTATTTATACAATTATTGCAATAAGGCATAACAGTAAATCTTATATTTTTTGTGTGAATAAAAATTACAAATTATTTATATTGTAATAATAATAATAAGAATAATAATAAGAATAATACATATAATTATAATAATAATAATAATATATAATATAAATAATAAAAAATAATAATAATAATAATACATATAATAATAATAATAATATAATACGTATAATAATAATACATATATAATAATAATGTACTACATAATAATAATTATAATAATAGACGGCTTCAAAAGGCCGTCACTAGATGGCAGTGTTTACCACAACAAAGAGGGAGCGGTTGTGGCCGCCTCCACCTGTTACATAATGACATATTTTATTCATTCTAGAGTATATATCAGGTTTCTATGTTATTTATATTGTTTATTATTTCATATTAGATGAACTGTGATAGATAAATAAGCCGTAGAGTTGATGATAGCGAAATATTCAAGGAGTATTTTGTCCTGTCTCCAGACAAACTCTCGTCGGCCGCCGCCGCCACCAGACATACACAATGACATATTTTATTCATTCTAGAGTATATATCAGGTTTCTATGTTATTTATATTGTTTGTTATGTCATATTAGATGAACTGTGATAGATAAATAAGCCGTATAGATGATATTAGCGAAATTATTCAAGAAGTATTTTGTCCGGTCTCCAGACAAACTCTCGTCCACCACCGACACCGCCCATACCACTACATGAATTACATATTTTATTCATTTTAGAGTATATATCAGGTTTCTATGTTATTTATATGTTTATTATGTCATATTAGATCAAGTGAGATAGATAAGTAAGCTGTAAAGTTGATATTAACGAAATTATTGAAGCACAGAATTCCACTGGAACGGATTAATTGCATTTCAATTTATTTAAATGAGAAAAATTGACTTTGCAAACGAGCAAATTCAGTTGCGAGCAAGGTCATGGAACGGATTAAACTCGCAAGTAGAGGTTCCACTGTATAAGGAATATTGTGAAGTAGATTAGTCCACTTCAGACCCCCAAACATACACATACAAACGCACTTACATAATTGGTCGCATTGGGAGGTGATCGTTAAGTGGGAGTCCACTGTACTTCTGGAATGAAATAATATCGTAAACCGGGGGTCCACTGTACTATATGCATTTTTTAGGCTTAGCTCTACTGCTCACTTAATATGATAGTATAAACATTATATCAGCCTTTATATGCAGTTGAAAGTGAAAATAAAGGCTATTTTTCACTTTACAGCTCAGCTGTACAGCAGCAGCCGAGAACCTAACCTGCTGTGTAAGTGGGGACCTTCTGCACAGCAGACAGGAACCTAACCTGCTGAATAAGCAGGGCCTTCCCGCTCTTTATTAAAATGCCCTAAATTTGCCTGCAATAAGTGAAGAAATTGTGAAGCTCGAAAGTACTGTTCGTAATGACTTTCTTTGTTATTGTTCAGGAGGTTCCTGTGTCTCCATATGTCCTTGTACTACTGTCCAGTTTGGATGCACAATAAATTAGCCACTTCGATGACAAAATGTAAGAAAAATAAATCATCTCACCATCATCTCTGGAGGTGTCACAATCTTCAACTATTCCATCAGAAACTGAAAAAGAATCACTGAAAATAATCAACACATTCAGGAAAAAGGACAGAAAATTATAAGTGTATAAACACGATAATCAAAAAATAAATTGATAAAATACCTGTTGTACCTTCGGTGGGAAACGGCCGATTTGTTGAAAGACGACGACCTGTTGTACCTTTCAAGCATAACAAAATAAATGTACAATGGTGATAATGTTTGTTATGACTGCATGCATTAACATGTTTAGCATTATTATTATTATTATCAGACTTATGATAATAATAATAATACAGTGGACCCCCGCATAACGATTACCTCCGAATGCGACCAATTATGTAAGTGTATTTATGTAAGTGCGTTTGTACGTGTATGTTTGGGGGTCTGAAATGGACTAATCTACTTCACAATATTCCTTATGGGAATAAATTCGGTCAGTACTGGCACCTGAACATACTTATGGAGTGAAAAAATATCATTAACCGGGGGTCCACTGTACATGTAATCGCCTAACATGCCAAATAAAAGACTTACCACATGTGGAGAAAATTCTCCAGTAAAGGGAGGTATCTCTCAGCCCTCTCAGCTCCCCCTCAGCCCTCCTGGAAGGAGCTAGTGGACTCTTCCTAGCAAACAGCTTTATGAGGAACATATGTACCATAGCATCACGAGACACTCCTTCCTCTCCTTGCTTGAGTTCTTGATCAACAACACAGTGAAGGTTAAACAAGAGTAATTACTTTTTCTCCATAGCAGGAAAATTAACCCTTAAACTGTCCAAACGTAGATCTACGTTTGCATGCGTAGCGCTCCGACCTTGATTTTCTCCATAAGAAAGCATGTAAAAAAAAAACGTAGATCTACGTTCGGAGCGCTACGCGAACAAATGTAGATCTGCGTTTGGACAGTTTAAGGAAAAACCTGTGCCCCACTTTATTTACAGGTTGGGACTATTAGGAATTCTAGTCTATATCTAGATAACAAGACATCTACCCTCTTGAATTGAATACTGCTGCAATGTGTAGTAAGGAAGGTATATAAAACTGAACTGAGCAGTTCTTTTGTGCGAAGGGTGACTGTGGGCGTTTGGGCAAAGCGACAAGCTAGGTTGAATTCAGACACAAGAGCGTGAACACAAGTCACAAATCTCCCACTGAGAACAAAGAAAATACGTACTGACTTTGTGCAGTAAACTCTGAAATACTGTCAATCTCCCCTAGGAAAACTAGTGTTAAAAGAAAACACAAGTGTATCATCCACGGTATGATCCCGATAAGTGTAAAGTTTGTGTCCCACTATGCATTCAGGTGTTATGAACACAGGGACAAGATCGTGTAATGAAGGAAGAATGTGACTCCCTGTCAATGAGTGAGGACATAACTATGCACCTGTAGCAGCTTACTCGAGACATCAATACCGGGGTCAAACTTCCCCTTCAACAAACTAGCAAATATTGAGTCAGTTACAATACCCAGGTAAGTTCAGCCATACCCGCACCTAATTACGTTTGCTGTAGCTAATAGGTAGGGGTGAGATTTGACTGGAATTGCCAACAGATCCCATCATGGGTGAGTGATTCGCCCAAACCCAAGTATGTATTACTATGCATTTCAGATGATACTGAAATGCTTAGATATACACTCCTTTGGAGCAAACTGGTATCTAACCCACTTATTAATCTACAGTCCCGGTGGGACCTGTAATGGCACCCTGAAGGGATGTCCAGGGAGAGGCTGCTGGACATCGTACTGTTAACAGATAAGTACCGATTGCTATATGTTGCTTCATGCAGGAAAGTGTACTTATCTAACCAGTTCTCCACACCAGGCCTACGGCACAACACAAAACCTCCTGCGCAACACAAAACACACCTGGTCAACAGGCATGATCCATACACAGCTTTAAGAAGAATTATGATAAAGCTCATGGAAAAGGAGTGGACCGAGTAGTGACCTGTGAAGAGACGGTGCCAGGAGCTATGAATTGACTCCTGCAACCACAATTAGGCAAGTACAACACCAGACTTGTACTCCTTATAACACAGATGGCAAATATATATCATAATTCACACCTGCACAAAGATATTCCCTATGAAAGCAAAATATTCATCAGTGCTACACACACCTATAAACAAGCTGCGAGTACATGGAGAATACAGTAAATGTTAGGGGCCCAAGGCTATTCAAAACCTCCCATCAAAGGGGGATTACCAATCGACCTGATATTTTTAGAAACTGACTAACTGAGCTGTGATTTGTATGTTGTGTTGTGTGCGGCCTGCAAGAACAGCCTAGTTGATCAGGCCATGGAGGCGATGACCCCTGGAACACATTCTAGGTAGGCCTACAAACACCACCAGACCTACCACACACCACTAAGACCCAATACACAACACCAGACCTACCACATAATACCAGACCTACCCAGTGGTAGACCTACCACATAATACCAGACCTACCCAGTGCTAGACCTACCACATAATACCAGACCTACCCAGTGCTAGACCTACCACATAATACCAGACCTGCCCAGTGCTAGACCTACCACATAATACCAGACCTACCCAGTGCTAGACCTACCACATAATACCAGACCTACCCAGTGCTAGACCTACCACATAATACCAGACCTACCCAGTGCTAGACCTACCACATAATACCAGACCTACCCAGTGCTAGACCTACCACATAATACCAGACCTACCCAGTGCTAGACCTACCACATAATACCAGACCTACCCAGTGCTAGACTTACCACATAATACCAGACCTACCCAGTGCTAGACCTACCACATAATACCAGACCTGCCTAGTGCTAGACCTACCACATAATACCAGACCTACCCAGTGCTAGACCTACCACATAATACCAGACCTACCTAGTGCTAGACCTACCACATAATACCAGACCTACCCAGTGCTAGACCTACCACATAATACCAGACCTACCCAGTGCTAGACCTACCACATAATACCAGACCTACCAGTGCTAGCCCTACCACATAATACCAGACCTACCCAGTGCTAGACCTACCACATAATACCAGACCTACCCAGTGCTAGACCTACCACATAATACCAGACCTACCCAGTGCTAGACCTACCACAAAATACCAGACCTACCCAGTGCTAGACCTACCACATAATACCAGACCTATCCAGTGCTAGACCTACCACATAATACCAGACCTACCCAGTGCTAGACCTACCACATAATACCAGACCTGCCCAGTGCTAGACCTACCACATAATACCAGACCTACCCAGTGCTAGACCTACCACATAATACCAGACCTACCCAGTGCTAGACCTACCACATAATACCAGACCTGCCCAGTGCTAGACCTACCACATAATACCAGACCTACCCAGTGCTAGATCCACCACATCACTAGACCTACCACACAACACCAGGCCTACCACATCACTAGACCTACCACACAACACCAGGCCTACCACATCACTAGACCTACCACACAACACCAGGCCTACCACACTGACTTTTGCAGAGAAAATTCTCTAGTAAAGGTGTTATCTCTCGGCCCCCCTTAGCCTTCAAAGGGACTTGGCCCCCCTTAGCCTTCAAAGGGACTTAGCCCCCCTTAGCCCCTCTTGGAAGGGGCTAGCAGACTCTTCCTTCGTCACAAACATCTTTTTTTCAACCACATGAGTACCAGGTACCTCCATACTCTCTCCTTGCCAGAATTATCTTGGTATTGTTAGGCCTCCTGTGCCATTATCTTGGTACTGTTAGGCCTCCTGTGCCATTATCTTGGTACTGTTAGGCCTCCTGTGCCATTATCTTGGTACTGTTAGGCCTCCTGTGCCATTATCTTGGTATTGTTAGGCCTCCCGTGCCATTATCTTGGTACTGTTAGGCCTCCTGTGCCATTATCTTGGTACTGTTAGGCCTCCTGTGCCATTATCTTGGTATTGTTAGGCCTCCTGTGCCATTATCTTGGACTTGTTAGGCATCCCATGCCATTATCTTGGTATTGTTAGGCCTCCAGTGCCATTATCTTGGTACTGTTAGGCCTCCTGTGCCATTATCTTGGTATTGTTAGGCCTCCTGTGCCATTATCTTGGTATTGTTAGGCCTCCTGTGCCATTATCTTGGTATTGTTAGGCCTCCTGTGCCATTATCTTGGTATTGTTAGGCCTCCTGTGCCATTATCTTGGTATTGTTAGGCCTCCTGTGCCATTATCTTGGTACTGTTAGGCCTCCTGTGCCATTATCTTGGTACTGTTAGGCCTCCTGTGCCATTATCTTGGTATTGTTAGGCCTCCTGTGCCATTATCTTGGTATTGTTAGGCCTCCTGTGCCATTATCTTGGTACTGTTAGGCCTCCTGTGCCATTATCTTGGTCTTGTTAGGCCTCCTGTGCCATTATCTTGGTATTGTTAGGCCTCCTGTGCCATTATCTTGGTATTGTTAGGCCTCCCGTGCCATTATCTTGGTACTGTTAGGCCTCCTGTGCCATTATCTTGGTATTGTTAGGCCTCCTGTGACATTATCTTAGTTAGGCCTTGCTAGGCCTCCTGTGCGCATTATCTTGTTATTGTTAGGCCTCCTGCGCCATTATCTTGGTATTAAGCCTCCTGTGCCATTATCTTGGTATTGTTAGGCCTCTTGTGCCATTATCTTGGTATTGTTAGGCCTCCTGTGCCATTATCTTGGTATTGTTAGGCCTCCTGTGCCATTATCTTGGTATTGTTAGGCCTCCTGTGCCATTATCTTGATCTTGTTAGGCCTCCTGTGCCATTATCTTGGTATTGTTAGGCCTCCTGCGCCATTATCTTGGTATTGTTAGGCCTCGTGCGCCATTATCTTGGTATTGTTAGGCCTCCTGCGCCATTATCTTGTTATTGTTAGGCCTCCTGCGCCATTATCTTGGTATTGTTAAGCCTCCTGTGCCATTATCTTGTTATTGTTAGGCCTCTCGTGCCATTATCTTGATCTTGTTAGGCCTCCTGCGCCATTATCTTGGTATTGTTAGGCCTCCCGTGAGATTATCTTGGTACTATTAGGCCTCCTGTGCCAATATCTTGGTATTGTTAGGCCTCCTGTGCCATTATCTTGGTATTGCTAGGCCTCCTGTGCCATTATCTTGGTATTGTTAGGCCTTCCGTGCCATTATCTTGGTACTGTTAGGCCTCCTGTGCCATTATCTTGGTACTGTTAGGCCTCCTGTGCCATTATCTTGGTATTGTTAGGCCTCCTGTGCCATTATCTTGGTCTTGTTAGGCCTCCTGTGCCATTATCTTGGTATTGTTAGGCCTCCTGTGCCATTATCTTGATCTTGTTAGGCCTCCAGTGCCATTACCTTGATCTTGTTAGGCCTCGTGCCATTATCTTGATCTTGTTAGGCCTCCTGCGCCATTGTCGTGGTCTTGTTAGGCCTCCTGCGCCATTATCTTGATCTTGTTAGGCCTCCTGTGCCATTATCTTGATCTTGTTAGGCCTTCTATGCCATTA
>NW_027199352.1:27500-33123 GCF_038502225.1 Cherax quadricarinatus | reverse complement strand
CCAAATGGACTTTCCTCTCTCTCAAAGTCTCTGTTCCTCTGCTCCTGGAAAATCTCCTGTTTTCAACAGTCATTTCAGTCTCAACAACTTTCTCCATTCCTTAACCATGAAACTTACTTTTCGCTAGACTAACACTCTTGGCGCTAATCTAGTTCTTACTCTCCTCCCTCTTTAGATACTCCTGGTGACTACTCTATTTCATGTTCCTCTTGTCCTCTTCAGTAATTTGGAGAAACTGACCGTTCTCTTTCTGACAGACTTAGGGAGCACAAAAATAGTGTTAGGTTTGCCGACACCAACAATGCTCTTTTCTGTCATGTCAGAGATCACAGTTATCCTATTGACTGGTGTTCTGCTAAAACTGTCTACCCTACTCCTACGACGTCTGGTTGAATCCTACCTTATACACAACTTTCCTTGTACGAATCTTCGTCGTGGCTTTGTCTCTGTAGATGCCTTCATTTTCCATTACATTGTAAAATACTCCAAACTTCAGAACACCCGTTACATAAACTGAATCTTTTTTCTCCTCCCTCTTTCCCTTTCCTTTTTTCCTCTTTCTTCTGCCTTGGGTGTTTTGTCATTTACTTCCTCTCTCCCAATGTGTTTTTGTTCCGACCTCTTGTGGGTCCTTAGCTCTCCTACATTGCTCTTCTTTCTTGGCCTTTGACTGACTCCCACTACTGCTATTACTACTACCTCTCTACTTCCATTCCTACTACCTCTTATGTCCCGTCCCGGTCTGCCGGCCTATATATACTGCTTCCTTATCCCCTTTCTGTTAGTGTGACTTTGTAAATGAAAGTTAAGACACATATGCAACATCTGGATATCTTTATTGTAGACGTTTCGCCATCCAGTGGCTTTATCAATACAGATCCTAGGACATAATTAGAAGACAGTAGGACTATATACAAAAGATGAGGTAATCAGTCCCTCAGCCTTGGAGTTAGTGTTGAGAGCACCGTGGTTGTCGTGATTCTGGAGCAAAGGCAAGGAGATTGGCGATTATGTACGCGTCAGTGGATAGGGACGTGTAGCAGACGAGGGCATGGTGGAAAAAGTTACATATGAGACGTTTTCTACAAAAGTAGAAGTGATGCAAGGAGGGAGTAGTACATGGAGAGAAAAAGAGAAGGTAAAAGCGTGGTAAAACAACGTGAAAAGAGAACAAATGAGTGGGTGAGATGTTATCAACAAATTTTTGTTGAAAATAAGAAAAAGTATTGAGGTGAGATTAATAAGTTGAGAAAGTCTAGGGAACGAATGGACTTGTTAGTTAAAAATAGGAGAGGAGAATTATTAAACGGAGAGTTAGAGGTATCGGGAAGATGGAGGGAATATTTTGAGGAATTGTTAAATGTTTTTGAAGATAGGGAAGCCGTGATTTCGTGTATAGGGCAAGGAGGAATAACATTTTACAGGAGTGAGAAGAACCAGTTGTGAGTGTGAGGGAAGTGCGTGAGGCAGTAGGTAGAATAAAAGGGGCTAAAACAGCTGGGATTGATGGGATAAAGATAGAAATGTTAAAAGCAGGTGGGGATATACTTTTGGAGAGGTTAGTATTTTTATTTAATAAATGAATGGAAGAGGGTAAGGTACCTAGGGATTGGCAGAGAGCATGCATAGCTCCTTTGTATAAAGGCAAAGGGGACAAAAGAGAGTGTAAAAATTATAGGGGAATAAGTCTGTTGAGTATACATGGTAAAGTGTATGGTAGAGTTATTATTGACAGAATTAAGAGTAAAACGGAGAGTAAGATAGTAGATGAACAAGGAGGCTTTAGGAAGGGTAGGCAGTATGTAGACCAAGTGTTTGCAGTGAAAAGTATAGGTGAACAGTATTTAGATAAAGGTAAAGAGGTTTTAGTGGAATTTATTCATTTGGAAAAGGCGTATGATAGGGTGGATAGGGGGGGGGACAATGTGGCAGATGTTGCAAATGTATGAAATAGGAGGTAGGTTATTGAAAGTAAGGAGTCTATACGAGGATAGTGAAGTTCAGGCTAGAGTATATAGACGAGAGGGAGATTATTCCCCAGTATAAGTAGGTCTTAGACGAGGATGTGTGCTGTCACTATAGTTGATCAATATATTTATCGATGGGGTTGTAAGAGAAATGAATGCTTGAGTCTTGGCAGGAGATGTGGGGTTAAAAGATAAAAAATCTAACGCAAAGTGGGAGTTGTCACAGTTGCTCTTTGCTGATGACACAGTGCTTTTGGGAGATTCTGAAGAAAAGTTGCAGGGGTTGGTGGATGAGTTTAGTAGGGTATGTAACAGAAGGAAATTAAAAGTGAATATAGGAAAGAATAAGGTGATGAGGATAAAAAAATTAGGTAACGGAAGATTGGATATCAGATTGGAGGGAGAGATTATGGAGGAGGTGAATGTATTTAGATGTTTGGGAGTGGACTTGTCAGCAGATGGGTCTATGAAAGATGAGGTGAATCATAGAATTGACGAAGGGAAAAAGGTGAGTGATGCATTGAGAAGTCTGTGGAGACCAAGAACTTTTTTTTTAAGAAAGCAAAGAGGGGAATGTATGAGAGTATAGTTATGCCAATGCCCTTGTATGGGTGTGAGGCATGGATGGTGAATGTTGCAACAAGGAGAAGGCTGGAAGCAGTTTAGATGTTATGTCTGAGGGCAATGTGTGGTGTGAATATAATGCAGAGAATCCGTAGTTTGGAGATTAGGTGGGGGTGCGGGATTACCAAAACTATTATCCAGGGGCTGAGGAAGGGTTATTGAGATAGTCTGGATATGCAGAGAGGATGGAACGAAATAGAATGACTTCGAGAGTGTATAAATCTTCTGTGGAGTGGTCGTCCTAGGAAAGGTTGGAGGGAGGGGGTAAAGGAGGTTTAGTTTGCAAAGGGCCTGGACTTCCAGCGTGCGTGAGTGTGTTAGATGGGAGCAAATGGAGACAAATGGTTCCTAATGCTTGACGTGCTGTTGTAGTGTGAGCAAAGTAACATTTATAAAAGGATTCAGGGAAACCGGTAGGCCGGACTTGAGTCCTGGAGATGGGAAGTACAGTGCCTGCACTCTGAAGGGGGGGTGTTAATGCTGCAGTTATATAACTGTAGTGAAAGCTCGTTCTGGCAAGACAGTGATGGAATGCATGATGAAAGTTTTTCTTTTTTCGGGTCATCCTGCTTTGGTGGGAATCCATGCTGGTTAGCATTTATGCTCTTGTTCCGATCCAGGTGCTCCACCACTCTCCTCCTGATAATCTTCTCCATAACTTTGCATACTATACACGTCAATGACACAGGTCTATAGTTTAGTGCCTCTTTTCTGTCTCCTTTTTTTAAAATGGGAACTACATTTGCCGTCTTCCATACCTCAGGTAGTTGCCCAGTTTCCAGGGACGTGTTGAAGATTGTGGTAAGTGGCACGCACAACATATCTGCTCCCTCTCTAAGGACCCACGGGGAGATGTCCGGTCCCATTGCCTTTGAGGTATCGATGTCCCTTAGCAGTTTCTTCACCTCCTCCTCATCTGTATGTATGTCGTCCAACACTTGTTGGTGTATTCCTTGCTGGTGTCCCCATCTGGTCTGTCCCCCCCAGAGTCCTTCCTGTCTCTACTGTAAATACTTCCTTAAATCTCGTGTTGAGCTCCTCACATACATCTTGATCGTTTCTTGTGAGTTCTCCATCTTCTTTCCTCAGCCTTATCACCTGGTCCTTGACTGTTGTCTTCCTCCTAATGTGGCTATACAGCAGTTTCGGGTCAGATATGACTTTCGATGCTATGTCGTTTTCATACTGTCGCTGGGCCTCCCTCCTTATCTGTGCATACTCGTTTCTGGCTCTTCTAATAATCTCCTTGTTTTCCTGGGTCCTATGCCTACTGTACCTTTTCCATTCTCTGTTGCACTTAGTTTTTGCCTCCCTACACCTTCGGGTAAACCAAGGACTCGTTTTGGTCTTCCTATTATTTCTGTTTCCCTTGGGAACATACCTTTCCTCTGCCTCCTTGCTCTTTGTTGCCACATATTCCATCATCTCGTTTACTGATTTTCCTACCATTTCTCTGTCCCACTGAACCTCCTGCAGGAAGTTTCTCATACCTGTGTAGTCCCCCCTTTTATAGCTTGGCCTGTCCCCTTCAGTTCCTGTTACCTTCTCCACTTGTAACTCTACTATATAATCAAAACTCAGAACCACGTGATCGCTAGCTCCAAGGGGCCTCTCGTAAGTGATGTCCTCAATGTCTGAACTGCTCAGGGTGAACACAAGATCCAGTCTTGCTGGCTCATCCTTCCCTCTCTCTCTGGTTGTGTCCCTGACATGTTGATGCATGAGGTTTTCAAGTACCACATCCATCATCTTGGCTCTCCATGTTTCGGGACCCCCATGTGGCTCCAGGTTTTCCCAGTCGATTTCCCTGTGGTTGAAATCGCTCGAGTTGAAATCTGCTCGAGTGAGCTCTTCTTGCCACCTCAGCCAGTGTGTCCACCATCACCCTGTTGTTTTCTTCGTACTCCTCTCTTGGCCTCCTGCAGTTCTGTGATGGGTTATACATCACTCCAATGACTACTTTATGTTCTCCGGACTGAAATGTACCTACAATGTAGTCTCTTTCTACAATCACGTCTATGCCTTCCATTTCCTCAAATCCCCGTCGGTGTTTTATGAGCAGTGCAACCCCTCCTTCCCCTCTACTCCTTCTATCTTTCCTCAGGATCTGATATCCCGTTGGGAAGATTGTGTCTGTTATTGTCTCAGCGAGTTTTGTTTCTGTGACTGCTATGATGTCTGGGGATTTCTCACTGATTCTTTCGTTCCACTCCTCATGTTTATTCGTTATTCCATCCGCATTTGTGTACCAAACTTTCAGTTTCTTTTCTATCATGGGGTCATGCAGGAATATTGGGGTTGGGGGAGCGAGAGCCTTGGTGGGGCCTATATGGGGCTGTGGTGTAGGTGGGGTTTGTGATGATGGGGGTGGGGTCAGAATGCCCATAAGGGACAGCTGTTGGGGTGAGGTTTGTGATATGGGGGTTGGTGGCAGAGGGAACAGTGAGTGGGTTGTAGTATAGGTTGCTCAGTTGCGTTGGGAATGTCGCAGTTGGAGTCTTTTGGTGGGAGATTCTGTGGGGTGTGTTTGCCCTTCCTCCTGTGTCTGGGTCCTGCTCATCTTCGTCATTGCCTCTTGTTCCTCCTTGCGTCTCTGTACCCTCTCTTTCAGTGTAGTCCTTTCTTCTTGTGTTCTGTCGCGGTCGAGGTATACTCTCTGGTACCCCTGTTTGTCCCTCAGCCTTGCTTTTCTTGCAGAATCCTGGTTCGAACTGATTCTTCTTTGAAAATTACTTTGACAGGCCGTATCCTTCCACTCGCAAACCACCCAATTCTCTGAAAATTTGTCACCTGGGACATATCGCCCTCACCTATTGTTTTCATGATGCCTTCAATCATTTTTTTCTCCTCCTGTTTTATTTCTTCGAAGTTGTCCCCCTTGGCTTCTTGGAGCCCGCACACACAAACTGACCTCGCCCTTTCCTCCTCCCACTGAGTCTTCATCAGTATTTTATTTCCTTCCATTGACATGTTATTGCCTTCAGTCCCTGTCATATCTGAAACTTCTATTCTCAGTGAACTGTCTTTCATGA
>NW_027199352.1:15000-22500 GCF_038502225.1 Cherax quadricarinatus | reverse complement strand
CAAGGGGTCTTTCATATGTGATGTCCTCGATATCTGCACTACTGAAGGTGAATACTAAGTCCAGCCTTGCTGGTTCATCCTCTCCTCTCTCTCTTGTAGTGTCCCTTACGTGTGTGTGTGTGTATGTGAGTGTATGTGTGTGTGTGTGTGTGTGTGTGTGTGTGTGTGTGTGTGTGTGTGTGTGTATGTGAGTGAATGTGTGTGTGTGTGTATACACCTAGTTGTACTCACCTAGTTGAGGTTGCGGGGGTCGAGTCCGAGCTCCTGGCCCCGCCTCTTCACTGATCGCTACTAGGTCACTCTCTCTGAACCGTGAGCTTTATCATACCTCTGCTTAAAGCTATGTATGGATCGCCGTGTGTGTGTGTGTGTGTGTGTGTGTGTGTGTGTGTGTGTGTGTGTGTGTGTGTGTGTGTGTGTGTGTGTGTGTGTGTGTATGTGTGTGTGTGTGTATTTGAGTGTGTGTGTGTGTGTGTCTGTGTCTCAGTAGAAGTAACCAGTTACCAGTAACCAGTGTACCAGTAGTTGACTCACTACCAACCGTCTCTGCCTGAGTCACTGTCTGAATTCATATTGTGCTGACCATAGCAGTATTCAAAGACACCCTCACATATGGGTACTGTGGGCGACCAGTCAGATATACGAGAGTGAGGAGAGAGGCAGGCTGTAAGGGCGCTCCCCACATTATCTGTAATTATACGTACTACCAGCCTACGTGAGTATTACTTTACCCAATCCACGTGTTCGAACTCCCACATGATAAATGGTGCCAGCGGTGTGGAGCGTGGATTTAAGTTTTAAGGGTAATTCAAGACGTTAGAAGACTGTTTGTGAGTAGCCGGCGGGTCAAAGGTGAACCTCCAGCTAGCCGCTTACCCCCACTCACCACCTCCAGCCTGCAAGCCTGTTGCAGCTGTTTTTTTCAAGCTTCCTGGCTTAGTTCGTGTGCTAATTGCTTCAATCTCCGAGGGGTTGACCCGGATTTTGCAATTTAGCCAGTCAGTAAGCCAGACTGTGGAAGTGAACGCCAGTCAGCCTATCATCCAGCCTGTCTCCTGTCATCCACCTGCTCCTCCGTGCTTTATGCATCGTTACACGTCTTCCAGTCAGCCATTCTCATTGGGTAAGCCAGTCAGCCAACCCAGCTTCTAACCCAGCTGAGAGAGAGAAGTAAGCCACGCAAGTTCAGAGCTTCTGAAGTATCGTCTCATGTATCGCTTTGTGCTCCCAGTTGGATGCTAAGCGTGGTTTTCACCATTCCTGTGGCATAGTGGCTTATCAAGCCACCTTCGTGGGTAGAGTGGAGTGCGCGCCAGTGCGCCAGCGAGAGTCATCTCACCCACCGCTCTACACTCTCCCTCCACCAACCCACCACCAACCACCCACCACCAGCCACCCACCCATCTACCTGTGGTTGTTTGTACCCTTGTACCGGGTCCTAATACTGTTTTGGCTCACATAATTGGTCAAGAGATGTAGCTGAGCGCCAACGATAAAGCCAATTATGCGAGTCCACCGAGAAAGCGCATTTCTTCACGACGACAGTGTGAGTGTCGGCGTCATCACCGTGCAGGACAACCTTCCTCATCACCAGTAATCACCCGACTACTACAGACTTCAGTGATAGTTTAGAGACATTTAAAGACATTTGCGTGTGTGAGACATTTATAGTAAATTTCTTGTGTACTCTAAACCTTGTGTTTTCAGTGTAGACTCAGTGTTTCTTTGACTCGTTATTTTTGCAATATTTTTCAGTATTATCACTTATCTTATATTTTTTTTATCTGTGTTTTTTTTTTATGCTACTCCTGTCTGTAGTAAGTATTATTGTGTAGTGTACCAGTCAGTCACTCTGTGTGAAGTGATTCATTTTTTTTATTGTATTCTTTCAGCGTTGTATTCTCCAGTAATTGTCATTGTAATTCATGCAGTGATATTCACCCCAGTATACCAAATTATCCATTTATTTCTATGTGTGTCTTTTTTCGTATGCCAGCAGTGTCTCATTCCTCTAATTTTTTCGCAGACTTGTGTACCATTATTTTTGCCAGCAAATTTTTGTCGTATCAGTCACAGCAAGATTTTGTTGTAAGAATATACTAAAAAAAAAATTAATACGTGATTAAGTGTTGTGTGCCCTGCCACTGTAAGTGTTACACTACCCGTTTTGTTCCTTTGTTTTATTTTTATTCATATTTTTATATTTCTTTGAACAAATTCACTCTTGATGCAATTTCAATTACTTTTAACGTAAAGTGTTTTCTTTACTCTGAGTAAATTGCTTTGTCTAATTTACAATTAAGAGTTAAAGTGTTCAATCAGTTTTTTCTTCATATTTTTATTTCATTATTAACCTGAGTTTTCCCAGTGACACTTTATTCTTGCAGTGATTATTTCTACACCTTATTTTGTTGCACTTGTTCTGCAGTGAATTATTTTGTTGCACTTGTTCTGCAGTGAATTATTTTGTTGCACTTGTTCTGCAGTGCATTATTTTCTTTTATTAATATTTTTATGAATTATATTTTAATTTTGTTTATGCATTCTTAGACAATACTTAAATTTCCCAGTTAACAATTTAGTAATTTTATTTTCTACTTTTTACATTGATTTAAAATTTTATTAATTAATTTCTTTATTAGCAAGAGTAAAGACAGCTCATTTTGCATTTAATTCAGTCTCCAGTAATATTTTTACTTGTATATTTCAATGTAAATTTTTTTCTTGACCAATAGTCCTTTAAATTGAGTTGTCCTTCCTCTTGCAGTGTATCTTAGACATTTTTTTATTACTTCTGCAGAATTAGTTGCATCTCTTTTATTTCAATTCTAGAATTTTATATCATTTTTATTGTTCATTATTTTTGCCTTATTTGTTCTCGTGCTACTTTGCCATTATGTCTCACATACCGTCAAGTGATACTTTAGTGAATGTCGATACTCAGACCTCTCAGGCTACTGTTGCCCCTGTCATCAGTCCTCACAGTTCCTTAGCGACTGACAGACCGACCCAGACACCGAGATACTATAGTTATACTCGTGATTCCCTTGATGCGTTACCTTTATTCAATGGCCATGTACATAGTCTTGAAGCATGGTTTGCGGCCATTCGTTCTCGTGCTGGTGCTCTAGTTGAAGGTCCTCCTTCAGAGGAAAGTCTTATCAGACTTGCTAAAGAAGCTCTTCATCGATCCCCTGCTGCTGTTCACGTTGTTGATCTCCTTGATATGCGTGACTTCAGGAATCTTACTAAGTGGTCACAATATGAGGAACTGATTCGTTCTTTCCTTGTCCCAGTAAAAACAGCTGATCCATATGTCGTTCTTAGGGAACTAGTGAATGCTACACCCATGAGTAATGAATCGTTGAGTGCATTTGCTGTTAGATTAGACAAACTTTTATCATCATTTATCAATGCTGTCCAGTCATCAGCTTTTGTCCCTGACGAGGATAAACCATCCACAGCATCGTTTGCTAAAATAGCAGCTTTTGGAGCAATCAAAGAACTAATGCCGCCTGCTTCCGTGTGTGCTTATGAGGCTCATCCTCCAACTGTGATGATGGAACCACTAACAGCCTTAAATCATGTACATTCCTTGTGCCCCCAGGGTACTTTCCCATGTATCAAAAGTAATGTCACACATATGCCTCAGTCTGCACCACCTCTTGTTTGCGCCACAAAGACAAATCGTGGTCGTCAACCATCTCAGAGATCACCGAGAACCAGTGTACAGAGTCGTTATACACCTCGTAGTATTCATAGTACATTCAGTAACCATAGTCGGCGGACTTGTTATAACTGTGGTTTCCGTGGCCATATTGCAATTAATTGTCCTGATAGTTACCCTAAGAGACGTCGTACTGATGATGAGTACCCAGATCTTCCCTACTGTACTTATCATAGAATACATGGACATGACACATCTGAGTGCAATGCTCTCTATAACCTTCAGTACTCTAGGTCTTTCCGTGGCCGTTCCAACCGCAGAACCCGTAGAGGAAACAGATATCGTGGTTCTCAAAATAACCAGAACCAGGCTCATTCTTCCAATTCTCAAAATAACCAGAACCAGGTTCATTCTTCCAATTCGGGGGAATTCGAGCGCCCCAGTCAAACCGTCCCATGGTGACAGTAGGTGATAATGAGTACACCATCCCCGTTCACAATTCCTTTGAAGCCTTAAGCAGTCTCGAGAATGACAATCCTGCTGATGATGTTGCTTCACATGTCTCTGACATAGATGATT
The DNA here is from genome assembly GCF_038502225.1 of Cherax quadricarinatus. Lineage (NCBI taxonomy): Eukaryota > Metazoa > Arthropoda > Malacostraca > Decapoda > Parastacidae > Cherax > Cherax quadricarinatus. The sequence continues at coordinate 18,254 of NW_027199352.1, read as the reverse complement.
TTGGGGATGAAGTAGAACAAGTCTTTTCTGATGACAATCCACCTTTTTGTTTGCACATAACTTCCAATGCAACCATAGGCCCTATAGTGCAAGCATCTGTTCATAATGCGCCCGTTCATTTGTTCATGGACTCTGGTGCGCAAGTCAGTATTATTAGGTCTAGTTTGTTTAAGGATAAGCAGTTACGACATGTCCTTCTCGTAGAACCGACTCATGTGTCCTCCCTTAGTGGAGTAGCTGGTTCTCACCTGCGTGTCCGAGGTCGGACTTCCCTAACCTTTTCTATCCAAGGTAGAGACTTCACTGCTTCCTTCCTTGTTGTCGACCAGATTACTTTCCCTGGTGACCTTCTACTGGGATTTGCTTCCATGCGAGACTTACGCATTGTGCTCGACCCTTATCGATGGCATGCCCAAATTGACGACTTGATCGTTCCATTCTGGGGTTACCAGCTTGGATCAGAAATCTGTTATACTGCTGCAGAGTATGATGTACGGATTAAGTCCTTACAAGCTAATGCATTCTCCAGTAGCGTACCCAAGCGGTCAGGCACTGGTAATTCTGTCACTCCCATCAGTGTTCCACCTATACCTTCAGACTTGCAGGATAGTCCGATGCCTCAAGTGTCCGAGGACACTCAGATTGCCTTGAGTGCACAATCTATCCCTGCAATGACTGCTAGTTCGAGTAGTAGTTTCTCCACAGGGGATGCCTTGTCAGAAAACGATTACTTGAAACTAGTAATGCCATCTCTTGTTGATGTCACATGCCGTCTGCAGAAAGACGTCTCTGTTGCGGCTAGTGCTCTCACTAGAGTGTCTGTAGTTGTTCCTAGTGTTCCAGATGGTGATAACGTCCTAGTTGACAGTGATTCCTGCAAAGTAAAAGGTCTATTTGTTGAACCATCCTTACATGTTGTAAGAGATAGTAAGATCCATTTCTTCCTGGCCAACACTTCTGGTCACAGTGTTCGCCTCAGAGCAAATACCAATCTTGTTGACCTTGTTCACTATCCTTACCCTGTTCAGGTAGAGGATGAGTTGTCACCTGACCAGTGGGTCGGTGCTATTTCTGCCGGGGAGACCTCATCCACTTCACTGGATCAATCTGTTCCACCAGTTGAGGAGAAAGACTTAGCTCCCACTGACTTCCCAGATGAAGTCAAGCGTTTGTTGACTCTGTTGAACAAACGTCGTAAAGCCATTGCTTTACCAGGTGAGAAGATGGGTATAACGAACTTATTGTCCCATCGTATTCCACTTGAACCTGGTACTAGACCTATCTACATACCTGCGTACAGAATGCCTCATTCACAAGTTGCTGTCGCAGAAGAATTGATCAATCAAATGCTTGATGATGGAGTTATTGCACCTAGCAATTCACCTTGGAATGCACCCTTGATCCTAGTACCTAAGAAGGATGGTACTTGGCGCCCAGTAATTGACTTTAGGAAGTTAAATGCGAAAACCATTCCAGATCGCTTCCCACTTCCTGTACTGGGTGATCTTTTACGTAATATCGGAGATAACAAAGTCTTTTCAACCCTGGATTTGTTACAAGGGTTTTGGCAAGTCCCTCTTCACGAGGACAGCCAAGAGCTAACTGCATTCTCCACTCCTACAGGTCATTATCACTTCCTCCGTATGGCGTTTGGATTACGATCTTCCCCTATCACGTTCTCAAGGCTCATGACTAATATCTTTAGAGGTCTCATAGGTAATGCACTTATGGTGTACTTAGATGACGTAATCGTCATGTCTAAAGACGTGGATACACACTTGAAAAGACTTGATGTAGTACTTGGTAAGCTTGAAGAAGCCAATTTAAAGATCAAACTGTCTAAATGTCAATTTTTCAGATCAGAAATTAAGTTTCTTGGTCACGTAGTCACTCCTAGAGGGGTTACGACTGACCAAAGTAAAGTAACTGCAGTACTAAATTTTCCAACTCCCAAAACTGCTGATGCCGTAAGATCCTTTGTGGGCTTAGCAGGTTTTTATAGATCTTTTATTGCCAATTTTTCTTCCATAGCTGCTCCTCTAACTGAGTTGCTTAAGAAAGATGCTCCTTTTGTTTGGACCTTCCGTCAAGAAAGAGCATTCCAAACTCTAAAAGAAAAGCTAACATCTGCTCCAATTTTGAAATTTCCAGATTTTTCTAAGCCCTTCTATCTGACAACTGATGCTAGTTCAATTGGCATAGGTGCCGTACTAGCTCAGAAGACCGATGGCAAGTACAACGCAGTTGCATTTGCTAGCCGAGTCCTTACGAAGGCTGAACGTAATTATACAGTAACTGAGCAAGAAGCTTTAGCAATAGTATGGTCTTTAAAGCACTTCTGAGACATTATTTATCAGTACTCTGTTCATGTCTTGACAGACCATGCTCCACTGATACCCTTATTCCAGAACAAACAACCTACTGGAAGGTTAGCCAGATGGACCTTGACTATCCAAGAGTTCAATCCCACCTTTGAGCATTTACCTGGCAAGTCAAATGTAGTCGCAGATGCCTTATCGCGACATGTTAGTATAGTAACTGCAGACCCTCCATTTAGTGCTGAAGATGTAAAGAATGCTCAACGAACAGATCCCATGTGGTCTGGTGTGATTCGATTCCTGCTCCAGGAAGATCTTATTCTGACTGTGAAGCCACCAGCACCCATCAGTGACTTTGTCATGAACCAAGAATTACTGTATCGAACAGCCAAGTTGGGTACTCCTAGCAGAAGAGTATACCAGTTAGTAATTCCACAGTCACTAGTGAATGTAGCCTTACAGCTAGTTCACGATGTACCAGGTGTTGCACACCCTGGTATGGATCGTTCAGTAAAACAAGCCAGATTGAAATACTTTTGGCCTCGTATGGCAACTGATATTTCTGAGTATGTTAAGAAATGTAGTGTCTGCATGCAACATAAAGGTAATGCTAATGGCCCTAATCCAATCCAAGTGTATCCAACTACTAGCGAACCTTGGGAAAGAGTTGCGCTAGATTTGTTAACTAATTTCCAATGTTCCCTCCAAGGCAACAAACATCTGTGTGTTATGGTAGACCATTTCACCAGATATTGTGAGTTAGTTCCTATTGCAGATAAGACTGCCGAGACAGTAGCTAAAGCGTTTAAAGAACGCATTATCTGCAGGCATACCACCCCTAAGTCCCTAGTAACAGATAATGGAGGTGAATTCTGTAATGAGATTCTTGAAAATTTGTGTACCTTGTACAAGATCTCTAAATCCACCATTGTTCCT
>NW_027199352.1:0-10000 GCF_038502225.1 Cherax quadricarinatus | reverse complement strand
GGGCCCACGGATGGATTCCTGGACACATGAACCTGGGAAAGGCGAGGATACCCTGGGGAAGTGGGGAAGGGAGAATATCTGAAGGCGGACAGATAGACTCCTGGACACATGGACCTGGGAAAGACGAGGATACTGGTTGTTGAGGCAAACCTTGGGGAAGTGAGGAAAGGAGAATATCTGAAGGCGGACAGATAGACTTCTGGACACATGGACCTGGGAAAGACGAGGATACTGGTTGTTGAGGTAAACCTTGGGGAAGTGAGGAAAGGAGAATATCTGAAGGCGGACAGATAGACTTCTGGACACATGGACCTGGGAAAGACGAGGATACTGGTTGTTGAGGCAGACCTTGGGGAAGTGAGGAAAGGAGAATATCTGAGGGGACACAGATGGACTCCTGGACACATGGACCTGGGAAAGACGAGGATACTGGTTGTTGAGGCAGACCTTGGGGAAGTGAGGAAAGGAGAATATCTGAGGGGACACAGATGGACTCCTGGACACATGGACCTGGGGAAGTCGAGGATACTGGTTGTTGAGGCAGACCTTGGGGAAGTGAGGAAAGGAGAATATCTGAGGGGACACAGATGGACTCCTGGACACATGGACCTGGGAAAGACGAGGATACTGGTTGTTGAGGCAGACCTTGGGGAAGTGAGGAAAGGAGAATATCTGAGGGGACACAGATGGACTCCTGGACACATGGACCTGGGAAAGACGAGGATACTGGTTGTTGAGGCAGACCTTGGGGAAGTGAGGAAAGGAGAATATCTGAGGGGACACAGATGGACTCCTGGATACATGGACCTGGGAAAGACGAGGATACTGAGAAGTGAGGAAAGGAGAATATCTGAGGGGACATAGATGGACTCCTGGACACATGGACCTGAGGAAAGGCGAGGATACTGGTTGTTGAGAGACCTTGGGGAAGTGAGGAAAGGAGAATATCTGAGGGGACACAGATGGACTCCTGGGGACCTGAGAAAGACGAGGATGGTTGTTGAGGCATACCTGGGGAAGTGAGGAAAGGAGAATATCTGAGGGGACACAGATGGACTCCTGGACACATGGCCTGGGAAAGACGAGGATACTGGTTGTTGAGGCAGACCTTGGGGAAGTGAGGAAAGGAGAATATCTGAGGGGACACAGATGGACTCCTGGACACATGGACCTGGGAAAGACGAGGATACTGGTTGTTGAGGCAGACCTTGGGGAAGTGAGGAAAGGAGAATATCTGAGGGGACACAGATGGACTCCTGGACACATGGACCTGAGAAAGACGAGGATACTGGTTGTTGAGGCAGACCTTGGGGAAGTGAGGAAAGGAGAATATTTGAGGGGACACAGATGGACTCCTGGACACATGGACCTGGGAAAGACGATACTGGTTGTTGAGGCAGACCTTGGGGAAGTGAGGAAAGGAGAATATCTGAGGGGACACAGATGGACTCCTGGACACATGGACCTGGGAAAGACGAGGATACTGGTTGTTGAGGCAGACCTTGGGGAAGTGAGGAAAGGAGAATATCTGAAGGGACACAGATAGACTCCTGGACACATGGACCTGGGGAAAACTTCAAAAACACAGTAAGTGGGTGGGTGGACCTTAAAGACGAACCACTGGCCTCCACGTGGCAAGGTCTGGTAACTCAGAAATAACTCTGAGGCTGACAGTGGTCGCAAATAATAATAATGACAATTTCGATTTCTTATAAGCTGACATGTGATTATTTTACATTTTGGGAGGCATTAAATTTATCTGAAACAAGGAAGCAGATTTATACCAATTTTCTGATAACAGATGGATGTTCTCTCACACACGGCACTCCATGCTTTGGGCTCGACCTGGTTTGTCAGTATATTAAGTCTCTGCACTGTCGCTTGATCTTCAGATAGTTCCTGACTATGGAACTGAACTTCTCCAGGCTGAGGGACTGACAACCTCAAATTCTACGACTTCAAGGGTGATAGACTGATTACATCGTCTTCACATCTCTACTGTTCCTGCCTACTTTCTGTATTCGACTGAAGAAGCCTACTGTGTAGGCGAAACGTTTCGGAATAAAATTGCCTAACTGTTGCCTATGTGTCTTACCTAACAACCTGTCGGTATTGTATACCATTTTGATGTTCATCGCAGACAGAGTACAGGCTAGGGGGCCAAAGACTGCAAACCTCACTCAAGAAAAAGGTTCTTGGGGTGAATATAATGTTGAGCACATTTCCTGAGGCGCACATCAACCAAATAAATGGTGCAGCATGTGGACGCCTGGCAAAACTAAGAATAGCGTTTCGACACCTCATTAAGATATCGTTCAAGACTCGGTACACCGTGTACGTCAGACCCATATTGGAGTATGCAGTACCAGTCTGGAACCCGCCTGGTCAAGCCCGTCAGGAAATTAAAGAAAGTGCAAAGGTTTTCAACAAGACTTGCCCCGGAAATAAGCGGTATGTCCTACGAGGAGAGGTTAAACGAAATCGACACGACACTGGAGGAGAGGAGGGACATGACAGGACATATGAAACATTGGGAGGAATTGACAAGGGGGGTAGGGACAGAATGTTTCAGAGATGGGAAACAGCAACAAGGTGTCACAATTGGAAGTTGAAAATTCAGATGAGTCACAGGGATGTTAGGAAGTGGTACAGTCTAGAGGGTGATGTAGTGGAGGCAGAATCCATACATAGCTTTAAGACGAGGTATGATTAAAGCGAAGAGGAAAGGCCAGGAGCTATGAACCGACCTTTGCAACCACAATTAGGTGAGTACTATTGAATACACACACGCACACACATGCACACACACACAGACAGACAGACAGACACACAGACACACAGACACACAGACAGACAGACACACACACACACACACACACACACACACACACACACACACACACACACACACACACCTACCTCTTGTAAGCATGTACACCACCTCTCCCTGTAAGCATGTACACATACACACAATTCTCCTGTAAGCATATACACACACACTTTCAGCAAGCTGGTACACAGTAGGTATCCAGGCCTTAAGCGGCTTCTGACCCCCAGGGAGAGTTTGACCAAGTTTGACTAAGCTAAACCATATGAGTATGTGGATAATCTTGCCCTGTATGTTCACTATCTATGTGAATATAATAATAATAACTTTATTTCTACAAGTACAAGGTATACAGCTGAGCCTAACTGACATCAGTGACATAAAGAAAGTCGCTTGTTATGCTGAACATTTCAGTCGAATTAGGTCAGTTTTGTCCCAGGATGCGACCCACATCAGTCGACTAACACCCAGGTACCCATTTTACTGATGGGTGAACATAGACATGAGATGTCTTAAGGAAACGCGTTCTAATTTTTCCAGCCGTACCTGGGATTCTATCTCGGGACCTCAGTGTGTGAGGATGTTCTCAATCAGACCAGTGAACATGTTCACAATCAGACCAGTGAACATGTTCACAATCAGACCAGTGAACATGTTCACAATCAGACCAGTGAACATGTTCACAATCAGACCAACTGAGTATATACAAAATCAGACAAACATGTTCAGATCATGTATGACCACACAGACCATGTTAGACCAACTGAGTATATACAAAATCAGATCATGTATGCACACAGTTAGATCATGTATGTACACGGACCATGTGAGTATGTAAACATTCAGACCATGTATGTACACAGACCATGTACGTACACGGACCATGTAAGCCTGCAACACTATACCTTGCAAAATGTCGCTATTATTGCATTTAGCAAAGTTGTAGTTAATGTCAGTTGTTACCTCCCAAGAACAACTGTGTAACCAACTTACGCACCACTGGCAGCACACTGACGCACCACTAGTAGCACACTGACGCACCACTAGTAGCACACTGACGCACCACTGGTAGCACACTGACGCACCACTAGTAGCACACTGACGCACCACTAGTAGCACACTGACGCACCACTAGTAGCACACTGACGCACCACTAGTAGCACACTGACGCACCACTAGTAGCACACTGACGCACCACTAGTAGCACACTGACGCACCACTAGTAGCACACTGACGCACCACTAGTAGCACACTGACGCACCACTAGTAGCACACTGACGCACCACTAGTAGCACACTGACGCACCACTAGTAGCACACTGACGCACCACTAGTAGCACACTGACGCACCACTAGTAGCACACTGACGCACCACTAGTAGCACACTGACGCACCACTAGTAGCACACTGACGCACCACTAGTAGCACACTGACGCACCACTAGTAGCACACTGACGCACCACTAGTAGCACACTGACGCACCACTAGTAGCACACTGACGCACCACTAGTAGCACACTGACGCACCACTAGTAGCACACTGACGCACCACTAGTAGCACACTGACGCACCACTAGTAGCACACTGACGCACCACTAGTAGCACACTGACGCACCACTAGTAGCACACTGACGCACCACTAGTAGCACACTGACGCACCACTAGTAGCACACTGACGCACCACTAGTAGCACACTTACGCACCACTAGTAGCACACTGACGCACCACTAGTAGCACACTGACGCACCACTAGTAGCACACTGACGCACCACTAGTAGCACACTGACGCACCACTAGTAGCACACTGACGCACCACTAGTAGCACACTGACGCACCACTAGTAGCACACTGACGCACCACTAGTAGCACACTGAAGCACCACTAGTAGCACACTGACGCACCACTAGTAGCACACTGACGCACCACTAGTAGCACACTGACGCACCACTAGTAGCACACTGACGCACCACTAGTAGCACACTGACGCACCACTAGTAGCACACTGACGCACCACTAGTAGCACACTGACGCACCACTAGTAGCACACTGACGCACCACTAGTAGCACACTGACGCACCACTAGTAGCACACTGACGCACCACTAGTAGCACACTGACGCACCACTAGTAGCACACTGACGCACCACTAGTAGCACACTGACGCACCACTAGTAGCACACTGACGCACCACTAGTAGCACACTGACGCACCACTAGTAGCACACTGACGCACCACTAGTAGCACACTGACGCACCACTAGTAGCACACTGACGCACCACTAGTAGCACACTGACGCACCACTAGTAGCACACTGACGCACCACTAGTAGCACACTGACGCACCACTAGTAGCACACTGACGCACCACTAGTAGCACACTGACACACCACTAGTAGCACACTGACGCACCACTAGTAGCACACTGACGCACCACTAGTAGCACACTGACGCACCACTAGTAGCACACTGACGCACCACTAGTAGCACACTGACGCACCACTAGTAGCACACTGACGCACCACTAGTAGCTAGTAGCACACTGACGCACCACTAGTAGCACACTGACACACTAGCACCACTAGTAGCACACTGACGCACCACTAGTAGCACACTGACGCACCACTAGCACACTGACGCACCACTACGCACACTGACGCACCACTAGTAGCACACTGACGCACCACTAGTAGCACACTGACGCACCACTAGTAGCACACTGACGCACCACTAGTAGCACACTGACGCACCACTAGTAGCACACTGACGCACCACTAGTAGCACACTGACGCACCACTAGTAGCACACTGACGCACCACTAGTAGCACACTGACGCACCACTAGTAGCACACTGACGCACCACTAGTAGCACACTGACGCACCACTAGTAGCACACTGACGCACCACTAGTAGCACACTGACGCACCACTAGTAGCACACTGACGCACCACTAGTAGCACACTGACGCACCACTAGTAGCACACTGACGCACCACTAGTAGCACACTGACGCACCACTAGTAGCACACTGACACCACTGAGCACACTGACGCACCACTAGTAGCACACTGACGCACCACTAGTAGCACACTGACGCACCACTAGTAGCACACTGACGCACCACTAGTAGCACACTGACGCACCACTAGTAGCACACTGACGCACCACTAGTAGCACACTGACGCACCACTAGTAGCACACTGACGCACCACTAGTAGCACACTGACGCACCACTAGTAGCACACTGACGCACCACTAGTAGCACACTGACGCACCACTAGACGCACCACTAGTAGCACACTAGTAGCACACTGACGCACCACTAGTAGCACACTGACCACTAGTAGCACACTGACGCACCACTAGTAGCACACTGACGCACCACTAGTAGCACACTGACGCACCACTAGTAGCACACTGACGCACCACTAGCAGCACACTGACGCACCACTAGTAGCACACTGACGCACCACTAGTAGCACACTGACGCACCACTAGTAGCACACTGACGCACCACTAGTAGCACACTGACGCACCACTAGTAGCACACTGACGCACCACTAGTAGCACACTGACGCACCACTAGTAGCACACTGACGCACCACTAGTAGCACACTGACGCACCACTAGTAGCACACTGACGCACCACTAGTAGCACACTGACGCACCACTAGTAGCACACTGACGCACCACTAGTAGCACACTGACGCACCACTAGTAGCACACTGACGCACCACTAGTAGCACACTGACGCACCACTAGTAGCACACTGACGCACCACTAGTAGCAGTAGCAAACTGCCTCACCACTAGTAGCACACTGACGCACCACTAGTAGCACACTGACGCACCACTAGTACCACACTGACGCACCACTAGTAGCACACTGACGCACCACTAGTAGCACACTGACGCACCACTAGTAGCACACTGACGCACCACTAGTAGCACACTGACGCACCACTAGTAGCACACTGACGCACCACTAGTAGCACACTGACGCACCACTAGTAGCACACTGACGCACCACTAGTAGCACACTGAAGCACCACTAGTAGCACACTGACGCACCACTAGTAGCACACTGACGCACCACTAGTAGCACACTGACGCACACTGAGCACACTGACACCACTAGTAGCACACTGACGCACCACTAGTACACTGACACACTGAGCACACTGACGCACCACTAGTAGCACACTGACGCACCACTAGTAGCACACTGACGCACCACTAGTAGCACACTGACGCACCACTAGTAGCACACTGACTGACGCAGCACACTGACGCACCACTAGTAGCACACTGACGCACCACTAGTACCACACTGACGCACCACTAGTAGCACACTGACGCACCACTAGTAGCACACTGACGCACCACTAGTAGCACACTGACACACCACTAGTAGCACACTGACTGAGCACACTGCACCACTAGTAGCACACTGACGCACCACTAGTAGCACACTGGCCCCACTAGTAGCACACTGACGCACCACTAGTAGCACACTGACGCACCACTAGTAGCACACTGACGCACCACTAGTAGCACACTGACGCACCACTAGTAGCACACTGACGCACCACTAGTAGCACACTGACGCACCACTAGTAGCACACTGACGCACCACTAGTAGCACACTGACGCACCACTAGTAGCACACTGACGCACCACTAGTAGCACACTGACGCACCACTAGTAGCACACTGACGCACCACTAGTAGCACACTGACGCACCACTAGTAGCACACTGACGCACCACTAGTAGCACACTGACGCACCACTAGTAGCACACTGACGCACCACTAGTAGCACACTGACGCACCACTAGTAGCACACTGACGCACCACTAGTAGCACACTGACGCACCACTAGTAGCACACTGACGACCCACTAGAAGCACACTGACTAGTAGCACACTGACGCACCACTAGTAGCACACTGACGCACCACTAGTAGCACACTGACGCACCACTAGTAGCACACTGACGCACCACTAGTAGCACACTGACGCACCACTAGTAGCACACTGACGCACCACTAGTAGCACACTGACGCACCACTAGTAGCACACTGACGCACCACTAGTAGCACACTGACGCACCACTAGTAGCACACTGACGCACCACTAGTAGCACACTGACGACCCACTAGTAGCACACTGACGCACCACTAGTAGCACACTGACGCACCACTAGTAGCACACTGACGCACCACTAGTAGCACACTGACGCACCACTAGTAGCACACTGACGCACCACTAGTAGCACACTGACGCACCACTAGTAGCACACTGACGCACCACTAGTAGCACACTGACGCACCACTAGTAGCACACTAACGCACCACTAGTAGCACACTGACGCACCACTAGTAGCACACTGACACCACTAGTAGCACACTGACGCACCACTAGTAGCACACTGACGCACCACTAGTAGCACACTGACGCACCACTAGTAGCACACTGACGCACCACTAGTAGCACACTGACGCACCACTAGTAGCACACTGACGCACCACTAGTAGCACACTGACGCACCACTAGTAGCACACTGACGCACCACTAGTAGCACACTGACGCACCACTAGCACACTGACGCACCACTAGTAGCACACTGACGCACCACTAGTAGCACACTGACGCACCACTAGTAGCACACTGACGCACCACTAGTAGCACACTGACGCACCACTAGTAGCACACTGACGCACCACTAGTAGCACACTGACGCACCACACACTAGCACCACTAGTAGCACACTGACGCACCACTAGTAGCACACTGACGCACCACTAGTAGCACACTGACGCACCACTAGTAGCACACTGACGCACCACTAGTAGCACACTGACGCACCACTAGTAGCACACTGACGCACCACTAGTAGCACACTGACGCACCACTAGTAGCACACTGACGCACCACTAGTAGCACACTGACGCACCACTAGTAGCACACTGACGCACCACTAGTAGCACACTGACGCACCACTAGTAGCACACTGACGCACCACTAGTAGCACACTGACGCACCACTAGTAGCACACTGACGCACCACTAGTAGCACACTGACGCACCACTAGTAGCACACTGACGCACCACTAGTAGCACACTGACGCACCACTAGTAGCACACTGACGCACCACTAGTAGCACACTGACGCACCACTAGTAGCACACTGACGCACCACTAGTAGCACACTGACGCACCACTAGTAGCACACTGACGCACCACTAGTAGCACACTGACGCACCACTAGTAGCACACTGACGCACCACTAGTAGCACACTGACGCACCACTAGTAGCACACTGACGCACCACTAGTAGCACACTGACGCACCACTAGTAGCACACTGACGCACCACTAGTAGCACACTGACGCACCACTAGTAGCACACTGACGCACCACTAGTAGCACACTGACGCACCACTAGTAGCACACTGACGCACCACTAGTAGCACACTGACGCACCACTAGTAGCACACTGACGCACCACTAGTAGCACACTGACGCACCACTAGTAGCACACTGACGCACCACTAGTAGCACACTGACGCACCACTAGTAGCACACTGACGCACCACTAGTAGCACACTGACGCACCACTAGTAGCACACTGACGCACCACTAGTAGCACACTGACGCACCACTAGTAGCACACTGACGCACCACTAGTAGCACACTGACGCACCACTAGTAGCACACTGACGCACCACTAGTAGCACACTGACGCACCACTAGTAGCACACTGACGCACCACTAGTAGCACACTGACGCACCACTAGTAGCACACTGACGCACCACTAGTAGCACACTGACGCACCACTAGTAGCACACTGACGCACCACTAGTAGCACACTGACGCACCACTAGTAGCACACTGACGCACCACTAGTAGCACACTGACGCACCACTAGTAGCACACTGACGCACCACTAGTAGCACACTGACGCACCACTAGTAGCACACTGACGCACCACTAGTAGCACACTGACGCACCACTAGTAGCACACTGACGCACCACTAGTAGCACACTGACGCACCACTAGTAGCACACTGACGCACCACTAGTAGCACACTGAGCACCACTGAGCACACTGACACCACTAGTAGCACACTGACGCACCACTAGTAGCACACTGACGCACCACTAGTAGCACACTGACGCACC